>NC_041382.1:574088390-574097986 GCF_002162155.2 Triticum dicoccoides
CCAGTGCTCCTCTGAGTTTTGGTCCAACCGAGCGATGTCCGGGGCTACCAGGGGCAACTCTGGGCTGGCCTACCTGACGTCTTGCTCATCTGGTGTGCCCTGAGAACGAGATATGTGCAGTTCCTATCGGGATTTGTCGGCACATCTGGGTGGTGTTGCTGGTCTTGTTTTAAACCGTCGAAGTGTCTTGAAGAACCGAGGTACCAAGTCTGATCGGAACGTCTCGGGAGGAGGTCTATTCCTTCGTTGACCGTGAGAGCTTGTCATGGGCTAAGTCGGGACTCCCTTGCAGGGATTTGAACTTTCGAAAGCCGTGCCCGCGGTTATGGGCAGATGGGAATTTGTTAATGTCCGGTTGTAGATAACTTGAACCTTAACTTAATTAAAATGAATCAACTGAGTGTATTACCGTGATGGCCTCTTCTCGGCGGAGTCCGGGAAGTGGACACGGTGTTGGAGTAATGTTTGCCGCAGGATTTGCCCTCTAGTTATGCGTTCGTGCTTTGCCTCCTCTTCTCGCTCTCTTTTGCGAACAGGTTAGCCACCATATTTGCTAGTCGCTTGCTGCAGCTCCACATATTTACGTTGCCTTACCTATAAGCTTAAATAGTCTTGATCGCGAGGGTGCGAGATTGCTGAGTCCCTGTGGCTCACAGATTACTATTACACCAGATGCAGGGCCTGATGATTCCGCTCCAGGTGACGCGCTCGAGCTCAAGTGGGAGTTCGACAAGGACTCTCAACAATACTATGTTTCCTTTCCTGATGATCAGTAGTGGTGCCCAGTTGGGGGTGATCGGGACCGTGTCGCATGTGGGGTTATCTTTTATTTTGGCGCCGTAGTCGGGCCATGAGTGTTTGGATGATGTAATGTTATTTATGTACTTGATTGACATGGCGAGTGTAAGCCAACTATGTTATCTCCCCTTTTATTAATTATATTAGATGGGATGTTTGTGAAGATTGCCTAACTTGCGACATATGCCTTCAATGCGATTATGCCTCTAAGTCGTTCCTCGACACGTGGGAGTTATAGTCGCATCGAGGGTCTTACAAGTTGGTAATCAGAGCCTTCCCCGACCTTAGGAGCCCCATTGCTTGATCGTTTTTAGCAGCCGAGTTGTGTCTAGAAAAATGTTTTGAGTCATTTAGGAATTATATATCAGAGAGTTTAGGAATTCTTTTTACTTCCCAGTCTCCTCATCGCTCTGGTAAGGCATCCTGACGTAGAGTTTTGACTCTTCTCTTCTCAAATTTCACTAAAAAAAATTTAGGATCACGCGGGTATCTTGGAATCGTTCCAATGGTTTTATGATGAGAACATTGTCTTGGTGCCTCCTGTCAGGGGTTTTGTGGAAGTGTCCCGAGGAGTTGAGCTCTGAGGTGTTGTCGTCATAATTTTATCGTTGCAGTTCTGGAATACCTGAGTTTAGTACGCCGACATCGAAAATCTCTTTTATGCAGTTCGTTGGTGAGATAACCTCGACGCCACCCAGTACTGGGGCGGGAGTTCGGGAGTATCGCCATAATTTGTATAACGGATGCTTTTCGAAGGTTGAGGTAGATGGTTTCCGAAGTTTTTCTCGGTTATGTGTTGAAGGATGGATACAGCTGGATGTAGGATTTGCTAGATTTGGGTGAGATATTATGCTTCCCCTATATCCCCAACACCTGATTGCATAACCGGAAAGGTTCGGGAGTTTCATAAGTGGGAATTCTAGTAGCTCTAGTTCTTCTTCCACGGATATTTGGTTTGAGATTGGGATTTCTTACCGATTATTCGTTCTTGATCCGTACCTTGTTGATTTATTTCTCTACCTTAATTCTAAGTGGCTTCTCAATTTTTGGATATGTGACCATTTCAAGAGGAATGCATTCGTTCATTTTGTTCGGATGTGAAGACTATATGTTGCAATTTTCATTCCGTTGGATTCAGCTTCAATATGTGTCTATCAATGTGCTAATGGGTGTCAACCTCTTCAGGATGGCTCCTCCAATGCGCACGACTCCGAATCCTGATCCGCCACCACCTCCACCTCCTCCGGAGGCATGGCAAGTTGTGATGGCCGCAACCAATGCAAACACACCGTTGATCATGCAAATTCTTCAAGAGCGCAATCAAGGCAACCAAGGGAACCAAGGCAACAATCAGAATCACTTTGCTACACTCAACCAGTTCCTTGCTAATGGGCCAAAGACTTTCAGCAATTGTGTTGAGGCAACCGATGCTGACGATTGGCTTGTGGATCTGTGCAAGCATTTTGAGTGCAGTAACGTCAGGCCTGAGGACTTTGTCAAGTTCGCTTCCTTCCAACTCAAAGATCAAGCTGCAGAATGGTTCCAGCAGTACAAGGATTCCAGAGGTGGACGTGTTATCACCTGGGAGGAATTCTGTCAAGATTTCCGAGCTCATCATATTCCTCAGAGCGTGGTTGAAAGCAAGCGTGAGGAATTCCGCAACCTGAAGCAAGGCTCTTTGTCTGTCTATGACTACAACAAGTTGTTTCAGAAGCTCGCCCGCTTTGCCAAGCAGGACGTACCTGATGAGAAGAGCATGATATACCAGTTTAGGGGTGGTCTCAAAGAAGAAATCCAGCTCGCTCTTGTTCTCTTTGAGCCCTTGAGGTACGATGAGTTCTACAACATGGCATTGAAGCAAGAGGCTGCTCAATTGAGGTGTGATGCTTCCAAGAAGCGAGTCAGAGATGTTACTCCTTCTTCCTCTACTCAAGTGGCCAAGCAGCAGAAGTATTGGCTTCCTCCTCCTCCGTTCCGTCAGCCGTTTCAGCAGAAGAGCAAAGGTGGCAGTGGATCTTCCCACCCACCCAACCCTGGCTTTCAGAACAAGACTTCATCTCAAGATCCAAGATCGAGTGCTCCGTATCACCGTCCGCTTTCAGAGGTCACGTGCAACAAGTGCCAACAGAAGGGTCACTATGCCAACAAGTGCTTCAACCAGAGGCGTCTTCCTCCTCCTCCTCCTGTCAGATCGGCAAGTACAGCTATGGTCAAGCATAACACCAAGTCTGCCAAAGTCAACTTGCTGAATGCAGCTCAGGTAGAGGACTCACCAGATGTGATCATGGGTAACCTTCCTGTTAATGACATTCCCACAAGAGTTCTTTTTGACACTGGTGCATCTTTATCGTTTTTATCGAAGCCTTTTGCATCCATGCATGATGTGCATACTATTGATTTGCCTAAGCCGATAGAGGTTTCTTCTCCGGGTTTGTTCATGAACACCAAAATGATGGCTCCGGATGTTACTATCACGTTGGGCGATTACAAGTTTCTTTCTTCTCCTATGGTTCTTGGTAACTCGGATATTGATCTTATTCTCGGAATGGATTGGCTTGCTAAGCACAAGGCGCATCTTGATTGTGCAGCCAGGCAGATTCAATTGACTCATTCGTCTGAGGATGTAATTGTCTTTGCCACTCGTGATGATACTATCTGTTTGTTTTCTCTCAATGAGAAGGGTGAATTGGATGCTATCTCGCAAATTCCAGTCGTTTGCGAATATCAAGACGTCTTTCCAGAAGAGCTTCCAGGAATGCCTCCGCACCGGCCAGTTGAATTCGTTATTGATCTTGAGCCTGGTACGGAACCTGTGTGCAAGCGTCCTTACAAGCTCGGACCTGAAGAGTTGAAGGAGATGAAGAAGCAACTCGATATTCAAGAGAGAATGGGTCTCATCCGGCCTAGTTCTTCTCCGTGGGGTTGTGGTGTTCTTTTTGTGAAGAAGAAGGATGGAACGGACCGACTTTGTGTTGATTACCGTCCATTGAACAAGAAGACCATAAAGAACAAATACCCACTTCCCAACATCAACGAGCTATTCGAACAACTCAAAGGTGCCCAAGTATTCTCCAAGCTTGATCTCCGTATGGGTTATCATCAGATTCGAATCCGTGAGCAAGATATTCCCAAGACGGCTTTCAGGACAAGCTTTGGTTCATACGAATACACTGTCATGTCTTTTGGCCTCGTCAACGCTCCTCCGATGTTCTCTCGCATGATGAACTTCATCTTCAACGCCTACACCAATGACTTTGTTTTGGTCTATCTCGACGACATTCTGGTTTTCTCAAAGAACAAGGAAGATCATGCCAAGCACTTGCGTTTGGTTCTTGATAAGCTCAGGGAACACCAGTTCTACGCCAAGTTCTCCAAGTGCGAATTTTGGCTCGATGAGGTTCTTTATCTTGGTCATATCATCTCCGCCAAGGACATTGCCGTGAATCCTGAGAAGGTGTCTGCAATTATGAATTGGGAACCTCCTCAGAACATGAAGCAACTCCGTAGCTTCCTCGGTCTCGCAAGCTACTGTCGAAGATTCGTTGAAAACTTTTCTAAGATCGCGAAGCCTCTCTCTAATCTTCTCCAGAAGCACGTCAAGTACGTCTGGTCTCCGGAGTGTGACATTGCTTTCAACACTTTGAAAGAGAAATTGATCACTGCTCCAGTTCCCTGACTCCGCCTGATGAATCCAAGCCGTACGAGGTCTTTTGTGATGCCTCTCTCCAAGGTCTAGGCGCAGTATTGATGCAAGAGAAGAAAGTTGTTGCTTATACCTCTCTCCAATTGAAGCCCAATGAAAAGAATTACCCCACTCATGATCTCGAGTTGGAGGCAGTTGTGCATGCTCTTTTGACTTGGAGACATCTCTTATAGGGAAGAAAAGTGGACATCTTCACTGATCACAAGAGTCTCAAGTACATCTTCACTCAGCCTAATCTCAACCTCAGGCAAACTCGATGGGTCAAAATGATTCAAGAGTATAATCCGAGTATCGAGTATACTCCAGGCAAGGCCAATGTGATTGCTGACGCATTGAGAAGAAAGGCTTATTGCAACAGTCTGATTCTCAAGCCTTATCAACCCGAGCTTTGTGAAGCTTTCCGCAAACTTAATCTACAAGTGATTCCTCAAGGTTTCCTCGCCAACCTTCAAGTCTCTCCTACCTTGGAAGACCAGATTCGCCAAGCCCAGCTTCTTGATGCTATGGTGAAAAAGGTGAAGATTGGGATTGCCAAGAGTCAACCCAAGTACAAGTGCTACCGCCTTGATGACAAGGACACTCTCTTCTTCGAGGATCGTATTGTTGTACCCAAAGGTGACCTTCATAAAGTGATCATGAACGAGGCTCACAATTCTCTCCTCTCCATCCACCCTGGGAGAACGAAGATGTATCAGGACCTTAAGCAGGCTTATTGGTGGACTCGAATGAAGCGCGAGATTGCTCAATTCGTGAATGAATGTGATGTCTGTAGAAGAGTGAAGGCAGAACACCAAAGGCCAGCTGGTCTCCTCCAACCTCTTGCCATTCTAGAATGGAAGTTTGACCACATTTAAATGGACTTCGTGACTGGGTTTCCAAAGTCCAAGCATGGCAATGATGCTATATTCGTTGTCATCGACAAACTCACTAAAGTGTCTCACTTTCTGCCTATCAAAGAGTCAATCACTGCAGCTCAGTTGGCGGAACTCTATACCTCTTGGATTGTCTCTCTGCACGGTATTCCATAAGTGATATCTTCAGACCGTGGCAGCATCTTTACCTCCAAGTTTTGGGATTCTTTTCAGAAGGCCATGGGCACCAACATCCGCTTCAGCACAACTTTCCATCCTCAAACTAGCGGTCAAGTCGAGCGTGTCAACCAGATTCTTGAAGATATGCTCAGGGCTTGTGTGATCTCCTTCGGCATGAAGTGGGAGGATTGTCTTCCTTATGCTGAATTCTCCTACAACAACAGTTTTCAAGCAAGTTCGGGCAAGGCCCCATTTGAAATTCTGTATGGCAAGAAGTGCCGTACCCCTCTCAACTGGTCTGAAACCGGTGAACGTCAGCTTTTGGGTAATGACTTAATCACAGAGGCAGAGGAAATGTGCAAAGTCATTCGAGATAACCTCAAAGAAGCCCAATCCCGTCAGAAGAGCTACTATGATAGTATGCACCGTGATTTGTCTTTCGAGATCGGAGATCATGTTTACCTCCGCGTCTCTCCTATGAAAGGTACTCGTCGCTTTGGTATCAAAGGGAAGCTTGCCCCTAGATACGTGGGACCTTTCAAGATTGTCAGAAAGAGAGGCGACCTCGCCTATCAACTCGAGCTTCCTTCAAACTTTGCAAATGTTCATGACGTGTTCCATGTCTCTCAGCTCCGAAAGTGCTTCAAGACTCCTGACCGCACCGTCAACTTCGAGGACATTGAGCTCCAAGAAGATCTCTCCTATCGTGAGCACCCAGTTGCCATTCTTGAAGAGACTGAACGCAAGAATTGCAATAAGTCAATCAAATTCCTCAAAGTCAACTGGTCACACCATTCCGACCGTGAAGCTACCTGGGAACGCAAGGATCACCTCCATTCTGAGTACCCGGCGTTCTTTCAGTCCTAGATCTCGGGACGAGATCCTTTCCTAGTGGTGGAGTGTTGTAACACCCCGGATATGACTTTCCCATTTTGTACTCCAACTATTGCCGTTTCCGGCGTTAAGTTATTTTATTTTCTCGGGTTCGGGTTTTTGTCTCCATGTGTTGTTGTCATTGTCATGCATCTCGTATCATGTCATCATGTGCATTGCATTTGCATACGTGTTCATCTCATGCATTCGAGCATTTTCCCCGTTGTCCGTTTTGCATTCCGGCGCTTCGTTCTCCTCCGGTGGTCATTTTTACCTTTCTTTCGTGTGTGGGGATTAAACATTTCCGGATTGGACCGAGACTTGCCAAGCGGCCTTGGTTTACTACCGGTAGACCGCCTGTCAAGTTTCGTGCCATTTGGACTTCGTTTGATACTCCAACGGTTAACCGAGGGACCGAAAAGGCCTCGTGTGTGCTGCAGCCCAACACCCCTCCATTTTGGCCCAAAACCCATCAAAACCCTCTCCATCATCTAGAGCGTTCGATCATGATCACGTGGCCGAAAACCGCACCTCATTTGGACTCTCCTAGCTCCCTCTATGCCTATATAAAGAACCCTCCTCGAAAATCCGGATCTCCCCCGTCCAAACCCTAAAAATATCCCCTCCTCGCGCGCCGGACAAAGTTCCCACCGACGGACACGTCCGAATCTCCACCCCGCCGCCATGTGTCGCTACGCGGTTCGCTCGGCCTCCGCCCCACTTCGCCGGCCCGGGAGCCCGCGACCGGCCCCCGGGGCCCGGTTCCGCCGCGCCGCCCCACACGTCGCCCCGCCGCCTTCTTCTCCGAGCCCGGCCGCGTCGCCGCCCGCCGCCGCCCGACGCGCCATCGCCGCCTCCGCGCTGACCGCTCACCGGCCGGAGCCCCTCACCGCCACTCGTCGCCGGGGCCGACCCCGCTCGCCGCCGTTCAACCTCCCGCGCCGGCCGCCCTCGCCCTCGCCTTCCCTTGCCCGGATCCGGCCACCACGACCTCTCTGGCAACCCCGCGCAGCCTTCTCCGGCGAGATCCGCCGCCGCTTCGGATCGGGCGTGCATCAGCTACAGTAAACCCTAGAACGCGAGGTGGTGGATTTCTCTAAGTCCCCGTTTTCCCAGATCCATATGCTCCTGTTCATCGTGCTATAACTCCTCACCCGTAACTCCATTTTGGGCATATAGCATATCAAAATGTTCATCTCAGAGAGTACATAATTTCATTCCAATGCATCATTTTCATTTGAGTTCATCTTGATGCCCGAAATGCTGTTAGAAGAGTGCTACTTGAGATAATTGTCAGATCTGCTACTCCATTTAGATATTTGTCATTTTTGCCATGTTTATTGTGTGCATGATATGCCCATGAGCTCTACATATGTATTGTTAAGGGTTTTGCCATCTTTCCAGAGGTGCAACCTATGTATTTTTATGATGTGTGTGGTGACTAGCACAAGCTTGCCAAGTGAGGCACTTGGTAATGCTGATTTTAGGGACTTAGCATTTCCACTAAGTCCTTGAGCTGTTTATCTCATATGGCCATATGTTCATGTTGTTTCCTAGTGATCCGTGCCTCTTTTGAGGATGATCAGTAAGGATGTTTTGTTAATATTGTAGTTCTCTATCCATCTATGCCTTTGTTTGCAATTATGGAGCACCCTAGCTTGAGTCAATCGAGCTCTACTTTTGCTACTTCGTGAATCTGGGCAGATTGTCTACTAGTTAGCGATTTTGCCGATGATGTTGTAGTTGATCCGTGCATGCTATGCTATTGTTCTTGCCATGTCTAGCTTGCATTTTGTGTATTCTTGATGGGTGTATGCTTAGATTGTCATGAATTGCTCCGTAGTGAGTGCATCGAGCTCATAAACATGCCTACTTGATATCTGTTTTCAGCATGCTCCAGTTTTCACTAAGTCTGTGATCTGATTACGTTTTTGCCATGTTCACATGCTTGCAATTGTATTTTCTGATCCTTTTTGGCTCAAGGTCACTAAGGGACTTCTGTTAATCTCTTTGAGTAGCTCCATGCCATGCTTTACTTTGCCATGTTCAGGTCCTGTAGCATATAGTTTTGTTGCTCCGAAGTGTGCTACCTGATCTGAGATTCCAGACAAGTGTTATTTTCACTAAGTCTGAAATCTGTTTGCCATATGCATTTTTGTCATGCTTGTTTGAACCTGTTAATGGATGAATTAGCCGTAGCTCAATGCTAGATTTTTGTTAAGCATCTTGAGTGCATCCCTGCCTTGTATTTTGTTGCCATGTTTGGGTGCTGTAGCATGTTCATCTCATTGCATTTAAATGGCTACTTGCTGTAAATCGCAGAGCGTGGCCATATTTGAATCGCTTGCCATTTCCAAACCGTAGCTCCGATTCCGGCATTCTTTGTATCGTTTTCAAGCAATTTCATCTCATCTTTCCAGTGGCACACTTGGATTTCCAAGTTGGGGCCAGGTTCATGCATCCCTTGTCAAATCTTGCATATGCATCCCGCATCGCATCCCGCATAGCATACCATCCTTGCACCATATTGTTTGACCCGTGCTCGTGGTTGATAGTGTACTTGTTGCTTGTTTGTCTTGTTTGGGTAGAGCTAGGAGACGAGTTCGCTAACGAGGAGCCCGTTGAGTTTGCTTTCGAGGATCCAGTCAACTCTGACCACTTTGCATGCAAGATGATCATACCCTCGAAATCACTACTATCTTTGCTTTGCTAGATGCTCGCTCTTTTGCTATGCCAATGCTACGATACCTGCCACTTGCTTTCAAGCCTCCCAAATTGCCATGTCAAACCTCTAACCCACCATGTCCTAGCAAACCGTTGATTGGCTAAGTTACCGCTTTGCTCAGCCCCTCTTATAGCGTTGCTAGTTGCAGGTGAAGATTGGAGGCCGTTCCTTGTTGGAACATTTATTTACTTGTTGGGATATCATTATATTATCTTGTTATCTTAATGCATCTATATACTTGGTAAAGGGTGGAAGGCTTGGCCTCTCGCCTAGTGTTTTGTTCCACTCTTGCCGCCCTAGTTTCCGTCATATCGGTGTTATGTTCCCGGATTTTGCGTTCCTTACGCGGTTGGGTTATAATGGGAACCCCTTGATAGTTCGCCTTGATTAAAGCTTTTCCAGCAATGCCCAAACTTGGTTTTACCATTTGACACCTATCCTCTTTTCCCTTGGGTTTCCGGAGCCC
>NC_041382.1:574098229-574105864 GCF_002162155.2 Triticum dicoccoides
TCCTCTAAGTTTTGGTCCAACCGAGCAATGTCCGGGGCTACCAGGGGCAACTCTGGGCTGGCCTACCCGATGTCTTGCTAATCTGGTGTGCCCTGAGAACGAGATATGTGCAGCTCCTATCGGGATTTGTCGGCACATCTGGGTGGTGTTGCTGGTCTTGTTTTAACCCGTCGAAGTGTCTTGAAGAACCGAGGTACCGAGTCTGATCGGAACGTCTCGGGAGGAGGTCTATTCCTTCGTTGACCGTGAGAGCTTGTCATGGGCTAAGTTGGGACTCCCCTGCAGGGATTTGAACTTTCGAAAGCCGTGCCCGCGGTTATGGACAGATGGGAATTTGTTAATGTCCGGTTGTAGATAACTTGAACCTTAACTTAATTAAAATGAATCAACTGAGTGTGTTACCGTGATGGCCTCTTCTCGGCGGAGTCCGGGAAGTGGACACGGTGTTGGAGTAATGTTTGCCGCAGGATTTGCCCTCTAGTTATGCGTTCGCGCTTTGCCTCCTCTTCTCGCTCTCTTTTGCGAACAGGTTAGCCACCATATTTGCTAGTCGCTTGCTGCAGCTCCACATATTTACCTTGCCTTACCTATAAGCTTAAATAGTCTTGATCGCGAGGGTGTGAGATTGCTGAGTCCCTGTGGCTCACAGATTACTATTACACCAGATGCAGGGCCTGATGATTCCGCTCCAGGTGACGCGCTCGAGCTCAAGTGGGAGTTCGACGAGGACTCTCAATGATACTATGTTTCCTTTCCTGATGATCAGTAGTGGTGCCCAGTTGGGGGTGATCGGGACCGTGTCGCATGTGGGGTTATCTTTTATTTTGGTGCCATAGTCAGGCCATGAGTGTTTGGATGATGTAATGTTATTTATGTACTTGATTGACGTGGCGAGTGTAAGCCAACTATGTTATCTCCCCTTTTATTAATTATATTACATGGGATGTTTGTGAAGATTGCCTAACTTGCGACATATGCCTTCAATGCGATTATGCCTCTAAGTCGTGCCTCGACACGTGGGAGTTATAGTCGCATCATGGGTGTTAGACCTTCCTCACTGCCTCCACCTCCGTCCACTTTGTGAACTTGTCGATTGCAACGTACAAGTACTCAAAGCCCCCGACAGCGCGGGGGAAAGGGCCCATTATGTCGAGCCCCCAGACCGAGAAGGGCCAGGAGAGAGGAATGGTTTGAAGGGCTTGAGCTAGCTGATGAAGCTTCTTTGAATGGAACTGACACGCTTCACACCTGGTGACTAGTGTCGTCGCATCCTAGAGGGCGGTGGGCCAGAAGAAGCCTTGCCGAAATGCCTTGCCGACAAGGGACCTTGACCCGATGTGGGATCCACATATGCCTCCATGTATCTCCGCCAACAGCCCCAGTCCTTCCTCCCGGGGGATACACTTCAATTTCACACCGTTCGGCCTCTTTCTGTACAGGACATCATCGACGAACTGGTACATGGTAGAGAGACGGGCTACTTTTTCCGCTTCTTCCCGCTCTTCAGGAAGTTCCCCTGTTTGGAGGAATCAGACGGTATGCTGTGCCCATGCTGGAGCCTGAGGCTCGATGGCGAGGACTAAAGGCATTTCCTCCGCTATAGGAGCGGCTGTCTCGACGGCAAGAGCTTGATGCTCCGCCGGAGCTAGCCGTCCCGTGGCGGGCTCAGTGTCCCGACAACATCCTTGCTGGCGGCTCCGGGGAGCTCAGCGGGAAAGTACTTGCGGGTCCTGATTTCCTCCTCTTGTTCTGCTCTGTTGATGGATCAACGGATGGCTGAGTTAGCTGGAGCACAAAAGGTACCTGGTTCCACGGGTAGCTTGAGGGCAGCGCGTTTTGACAGGTAATCGGCGATATCGTTCTCCGCTCGAGGAATGTATTCAGCCTGTATACCATCGAAATGCTCTTCCAGCTTTCTCACTTCATCGACGTAGGCCTTCATCAACGGGCTCTGGTAGTCCTTGTTGACTTGCTTGACGACGAGCTACGAGTCCCCCTGACGATGAGCTTCTTGATTCCGAGGTCCGCCGCGATCCTAAGACCGGCAAGCAGCCCTTCGTACTCTGCTGTATTGTTTGTTGACACCTCCCTGGGGAAGTGCATCTGGATCACATACTTGAGGTGCTCTTCGGTGGGCGCGACAAGCAGTACGCCAGCCCCGGCGCTGTGTAAGGAGAAAGCTCCATCAAAGTACATGATCCAACTGCAACTTGCCTCCTTGCCGGGGAGAGCAGTCTCTTGGGCTTCTTCGTCAGGCGTTGCGGTCCATTCTACAATGAACTCCGCCAGGACTCGGCTCTGAATCGTCGAAGTACTTTCAAACTTGAGGCCAAAGCTGGACAGCTCCAGTGCCCATTCCACAATTCTTCCCATTGCATCTGGATTGTGCAATATCCGTTGCAGAGGGAGGCGAGTGACGACAGTGATCTCGTGTGCCTGGAAGTAGTGACGCAGCTTCCTCGAGGCCATAAGAAGGCCGAAGAGCAGTTTCTGCACGCCGGAGTACCTTGATCTAGCTCCCTGCAGGAGGGAACTAACAAAGTAGACCAGGTGCTGCATCATTTTCTTCTTCGGCGGCACTTCAACTGGTTGTGTCGTCTCTGCATTGGTGGTGTCGGGCTCTGTCGCTGCCATTACCTCGTCGTCAACCTCTCTCTGCGCCACTAGTGTGGCGCTGACCACATGGTTCGTTGCCGCCAGGTATAGCAGCAAACGGCTCCTGTGGCCTAGGCGCAACTAGTATTGGCGCGGAGGAGAGGTACTTCTTCAAATCTTGCAATGCTGCTTCGGCTTCTGGCGTCCACTCCATCGGGCCCGCCTTTTTCAGGATCTTGAAAAAGGGAAGGGCGCACTCGACAGACTTGGAAATGAATCTGCCCATGGCGGCGACGCAACCAGCAAGCCGACGCACATCCTTGATTCGCTTGGGTGCTTCAATCTGCTCTATAGCTTTGATCTTGTCCGGATTGGCCTCTATCCCACGCTGTGACACAAAGAACCCGAGAAGCTTGCCGGACGGGACGCCAAAGACGCACTTCTCAGGGTTCAGCTTGAGATTGATCTTGCGCAGGTTTGCAAATGTTTCTTGCAAATCCGGTATGAGGGTTGCCCTGTCCTTGGTTTTGACCACTATGTCATCCATATAAGCTTCCATATTTCTATGGAGCTGGGGTTCAAAACCAATCTGGACCGCCCTTGCAAACGTCGAACTAGCACTCTTCAGCCCGAAAGGCATCCGCATGAAACAATACGACCACATGGGGTGATTAATGCTGTTTTCTCTTCGTCTTCTCTTGTCATGAAGATCTGGTGGTAGCCGGAGTAGGCATCGAGGAATGACAACAGATCACACCCAGATGTGGAGTCAACAATCTGGTCGATGCGCGGCAACGGGAAGGGGTCCTTAGGACAATCCTGATTGATATCTGTGTAATCAATACACAGCCTCCACTTCCCATTAGCATTGCGCACTACGACCGGATTGGCCAACCACGTTGGATGGAGCACTCCTCTTACCAAACCCGCTGCTTCCAGTTTCCGGATCTCCTCTGTGATGAACTCTTGTCGTTCCAAAGCTTGCTTTCTGACCTTCTGCTTGACGGGCCGCGCATGAGGACAGACAGCAAGGTGGTGCTCAATCACCTTCCTGGGAACGCCGGGGATGTCAGAAGCTTGCCATGCAAACACATCGACAATCGCTCGCAGGAAGGTGACGAGCGCGTTTTCCTATTTGTCGTCGAGGGTGGAGCTTATGGTGAAAGCCCCTCCCGTGCCATCCTCATTGACAAAACCTTCTTGGTTCCCGGCGGTATGGCCCTGGGCTTCTTGTTTCCGCCGGTGGAGCTCTCTGGCACGTCCTCGACGGGAGCGCTACACTCCGAAGAGGTGTGCTTGCCGGAGTGGGTGTCCGAGGTCTCACCGGTCTTCTTCTTCTTCCCTCCCGGGGTCCCAGTGGCAGGAGCAAGTGCCCTAGTGGCGGCAGCTGCTGCAACTGCTTGCTGGTATAATTGGTCAGCGCAAATCAGTGCATCTTTCTTATCAGAGGGGATGGTGATGATCGTCACAGGTCCTGGCATCTTCAGGGTGTTGTAGGCGTAGTGTGACGTCGCCATGAACTTGGCCAGCGCTGGGCGGCCAAGGATCCCGTTGTAGGGCAAGGGGATCTTGGCAACATCAAACACGATCCTCTCTGTCCTATAGTTCAGATCGCTTCCGTAAGTCACGGGCAGCGTGACCTTTCCCTTAGGTTGGCTTCTTCCCGGGTTGACCCCCTGAAACATGCCCGTCTCTTCGAGGTCTTCATCAGGAATCTGCAGTTTCTCGATCACGGCAGGCGAGATCAAGTTCAGACCGGCCCCACCATCGACTAGCATCTTTGTCACCTTGAGGTTGCGTATTGTTAGTGAAACCAACAATGGCAAGCACACGACCGCAGTAGTGCGATCAGGGTGATCCTCAGTGTCAAAAATGATAGGTGTGCTGGACCACTTCAGCGGCCTTCGGGCATCAAACGACGGCTCTGCCGCTGCAATCTCTCGCGCCCACTATTTAAGCTGGCGGTGAGAAGTATGCAGCGAGGCGCCGCCGTCGACGCACATGGACTCTGTAGCTTTCTGAAACTCTTGGTCGCCGTATTTGTCGTCCTCTTCGTGATCGTCGTCTTCGGCCTTTTTGTCACGGCCCCGGGCGGGCCTCTCCTGTTGTTTATCCTTGCTGCGACGGCCCGCCTGGCCGTCATGCTTCTTGCCGGACCCCTCAGCACCATCTTGGCCCTTCTCCTTGTCCCGCCTCTCATATTCAGCCCTCTACTTCTCAGCGAGGAGCTCAACCTGTCGGCAGTCTTGGAGAGCATGGCCTTTGGTGCGATGGATCTTGCAGTATCGCTTGTCGGAGTTCCCTGGCTTCTCGGCAACCGCCAAGGCCCGGCAGGCGACACATCCGGCAATTTCCTTGCCGGGGTCATCTGCCTTGGTTTTCTTGGTGGAGCCGGTGTCACCAGATCCCTCGACGGCAAGCACGGCTTTTACCTTTGCGCTTCCTGTTGCGGCGCCGGCCCTTCTTCGCCGGGGCGGCAGTATCTTCATCTGAGGAGTCGGTTTCCATGCCGGCGTCTTCGCCGGGGTACTTCCTTCCCTCTTCATCCCGGGCACATCTGTCAGCAAGAACATAGAGTTCTGCTACATCTTTCACCTTGTTCATTGCCAGCTCTTCGTGCATCTTGCGGTTACGCACGTTCTGATGGAACACGCTGATGATGGCGGCAGGGTGAACATCAGGGATATTGTACTGTATCCGGCTGAACCTCTGTATATACTTGCGAAGACTCTCGCCTCCCTTCTGGGGAATGACGTGCAGGTCGCTCGCTTGGCCATGGGCTTGGTGGCCTCCAGTAAAGGCGCCCACAAACTCATGGCACAAATCCGACCAGGAGGAAATAGAGTCTACCGGCAAGTGCATCAACCATGACATGGCGTTGGGTTTAAGAGCCAACGGAAAGTAATTCGCAAGCATCTTATCGTCACGGGCTCCGGCAGCTTGCATCGCAATGGTGTAGATGCTGAGAAACTCGGACGGGTGGGTCTTGCCGCTGTACTTTTCTCCCACGTCAGGTTTGAAGGTGCGGTGAGTGGGCCACTGGAACTGCCGCAGCTCACGGGTAAAAGCCGGACAGCCTACCTCGTAAGGTAGGCCTCCAGGGCTCTCCGGTGCCGGGTGGTTCACAGCAGGCCCTGCTCGCCTGTCTGACTGGTGGCGCGCTCCCCGCCGGCGCTCGATAGTGGTTCGAGCGTCTTCATGTTCTCGTTCCCGAAGGACTTGGCACTGGTCACAGTGGGTCCGCGGGTCGGACGAGCTATGGAGATTTCGTCGCCCGCAACATCGCGACGGGCTGGCGTCCGCGGTACCGGGCGAGGAGGAGGCGAATGCACCATGGTCGCGGCGCTGCCGGATTTCCTGCCACTGGTGCGTGGGACTCCATCGGAGCATCGACCCGGGGGCTCCACCGGACTCGGTTCGTCTTTGCTGGCCACCGCAACAAGGCTTCGGATAGTGGCTCTCCATTCGTCGAGTTTCCCCGTAGTAGGAGGAAAATCGAGGAGCAACTGCGTGCGTGCCAGGGCTTCTGCTGGCGTTGGTGGCAGCGAAACCTGCACGGATCGCGACGCGCTTCGACTTCTGACCATGTCAGAAGGAGCTCTATCATGACCATGCGGTCGCATGCCATCTTCACCAGTGCCTCGGCGAGCGGGCAGGTCTTCTACCTCCCGGGAGTGGCGCTCGGGGCTCTTCCCGCGGCGACGCCCGGGGTCTTTGACGTGGTTGCGCCGTTCGTCGCGCGCCGCTTGAGAGGAGCGCACCGTCGGCACTGGCGTGGGAGTCTTGGAGGCCCTCGCATCACCTTCGGCCGGGGCAGTAGCGATCTTGGAAGGCCCCGCGCCACCCGCGGAGGGCCTGGCTCCGTCTTTGGATTTGGCGGCGTGCGGCCTGCTACCAAATTCCGGCTGCTGGGACGGTGTTGGTGTTCGCGAACGGCGCCCCGGGTCCTTTCTGCAACTTGTCCGCTGCTCGCCCACGTCGGGACAAGATGTCCGGTTTCCAACGGGCCAACTGCCACCGTCGTCTTCTACTTGGGCGCCATGATGATGAAGAAGCGTCGAACTAACTGCTAAAGCCGATTCTCACAACTGTGCCCCCTACCTGGCGCGCCAAAGATGTCGATGGGGACGACACCTATGGGATCACAAGAATCCCTACTACGGTTGCGGGGTGCGGGTCGTGAGAAGAGTGGATCAAGCAGATAGCACACGGTTCGTTTATCCCAGTTCAGGCCACGGGGATGCGTAAAACCCTACTCCTACTTTGGTGGATTGTATATCTGTGTTCTTGAGCTAGCTATGGGGCGTGAGGAGCTCCAAAAAGCCAAATCCTCCTCCTGGTCGCCTCGGGCCTCCTTTTATAGGAAAGGGGTCGCCACAGTGGCACCAGGAGGTGGAAAGGGAACAGTGATGTGAGGTTATCCCTCGCATTACATGATAAGGCGCATTTAATGCATCTTGCCCAGTTGTCCTTAGTTTATCGGGGACGGGGAAGAGCCCTGTCTCGTCCATCGCCGCTCCCTCTCGCGTCGACACGCGCCCTGGCCAGCGGCGCCCGCGGTGCCATGTAGGCAGGCAGGCAGCTGAGGTGGCGCAATGGTGGGTCTCCACGAGGATCTGCATGCCGCCACGCAGGTGCCTGCCCAGCTGGTTGGGTCGGTAGCTGCATGCGAACGGCGGTGGAGGTTTGGCTGGCGTGGGCCTGATGGTGGCCCAACGGGTGTTTTTGGCAAGGGCCTTGCCGGGGGCCCGGCAAGGGTCCTGCCGTGGCGCCTGCTGTCATCCCCGGCAAGGCTCTTGCCGGGGGCCTTGCGGTCCTCCTTGGCTGGGATCCCACCAAGGATCATCATCTTCTAAAGGGTGTATCTGATCTCGAATGTCTTCACAAAGATCTGCATGCCACCACGGGGATGTCTCCCGAATCCTTGCCCCATGGGGCCAGTGGACTCAAGCGTGACTCACTCCGTAGGTGTGGGGCGAGCTGCCACGGCAAGGGTCTTGCCGGGTTTGCTAAAACCGCCTCCAGGCAAGGATCTTGCCG
>NC_041382.1:574106023-574200189 GCF_002162155.2 Triticum dicoccoides
GTCTGCTTCGTCCCCTTTGCTCTTTGTGGTCTTGGTCTTGGTGTCGTTCTGCTTCTCCTGAGCTTCAGCCTTACCTTGGCTCACCTTCCTTGCCTTGCTCAGTGTGGTGGTGCCCGTGGCTCAGACTGCCCGTGCACAGTTATAGGGGTACAAAAAGCGTACCCCTCTTTTTGTACACCGACACCAAGGGCACAAGTGTGCCTCTGCTTTTGGATCCAAAGTTGATCCTTGAGTACATTGACCTATGGCACAAGGACCCAAATACTCCTATGCCTGATTTCAAGCTGACTCCTGGCCAAAGTCATATGTTGACTCACTTCATACAAGAAGAAAAATGGAAGTTTGAGAAGGCCAGGCAGATCAAGAAAGCGCAGTACAAAAAGGAGCACTACCTGAAGAAAAACGTTGTCTCTATGACAACTGAAGAACTCGTCAATATACAGTCTGAGATCAAGAAACTCAGTGATGAATTTGACGCATACCATGCTAATTGGCTGGGAGCCAAAGTTCATTTTGTGAGACTCGCTGACAACTTCACTTCAAATGTTGCAGCCCCAATGCAACAGGAAATTCCTCAGGCTGAAGCATCTGCTCAGCCTACCGAAGAAAATCCCAGCACCGCTGATGACAATCAGGCTGCTGGAGAAAATGCTGATTCCAGGGCTGATGACTACATTCTAGCCGCTAAAGAAATTGCCAGGGAAACCACTAGTGTTGTGCCTGAAGAAAGTGAAGATGTCAGGGCAACTGCATCAGTTGCGCCTGAAGAAATTCAACCAAATTCCTCTGCTCCCCCTGCGCCTACACCAACTACAATCCTTCCATCTGCATCAGATGTGAAGAAGACCAAGGCTGCAGAGCGTGCAACTGTGAAGAAAAGGAAGGCATCAACTTCATCAGATTCTTCATCCCCGAAGAAGATGAAGCCATTGACCAGCTCATTTGCCAACCCAATTGATGTTGTTCCTATCTCAACCATGCCATCAAAGGACCTTGTTCCTTTTGATGAAGAATATGTGATTCCAAGTAAATCCGATGAAGAGAGTCCCTCTGCTGCTTCGTCAGAGCAGTTGTGTCACAGCCCTAAAATATTGTTTGTAAATAGTTGCATCTTCATCCAGGCATCATATTTGAATTTCTGAAACTTGAACTGAGGAATTTTGGAAGCCTCAAAAACTTAAAATAAAAGAGGGGCAAAGAACCCTGGTAAATGCATTCAGTGTTTTCAAAATGGCCTTAAATAATGTTGGTTATATTTTGGCAAGGGTTTTGCACCAAACCAAAAATAATGAACATTTTTGAGGAATATTTTGAGCACTGAATTTAAATCATTACTTTATTTGCATTTGGAACTATATTCATAACTTGTATAGAATATATTTCCAAATACCCTGAAACATTTTATGTGCTTTTGGAAAAGTCCATTAAGCAGCATAAATATTTTCAGAGGAGTTTTTGGCATTGTTTGAATTATTTTTAAATTCAAAACAGTGGCAAAACAGATTAAATAAAATAAAACAGAACAGAAATATAAAACAGAGCAGAACCTACCTGGCCTTACCTGGCAGCCCGCTGGCCGGCCCAGCATTGTGCTGGCCCGTGCCAGCCACCTGCTTCCTCCCGCCAGAGCAGGCAGGCAGCTGCCTGTTGGCCGCGCGCGCCGCCGTGCGCCACCTCTTGCCTGGTTGCCTCCCTCCTCGATGCGCCTGGAGACGCCACGACACCCCTGGCCTCTCTCTCACTCTCCCTGGAACCCCTCGCGCTCTCCCTCGCTCCTCCCCCTCCTCTGCTCTCTCTCCCTCACGCGCCCGAGCGGAGCCCGTCGCCGCCGCTTGCTGCTGCCGCGGCCACCGCCTACCCCTCGCTTCTCTGACCAGCCCACGAGCTCTGCCTAGAACCCGAGCACCTCTCCGCCGACCCACGCAAGGCCGGAGGACCCCAAGACGATGCCGCGACCCTTCTTCCCCGTCCACGGCCGCCGGATGCCGCCGCCCGATTCGTCGTCCACAGGGCCTCCCTGAGCTCGCCGTCTTCTTCAACCGACTCCCCGTGAGCTCCTCTTCATCCTCCCCCTCTCCGTTTTCTCTCTAGCATGCCGTAGCCGCCGCGCCTCTCTCCCCCGACAGCACGCCGCCGCACGAGCTCATCGCCGACGAGGCTCCGGTGGCCATTTGGTCCCGTGCGTGCCTCCGTTGGGTTCGTGAGCTCTCATAGAACACGTAGGTGCTAACCGTAGATCCTCTCGTGCACGGTGTCGTCGTTTTCATCGGCGCCCGAACTCCGGCCGCCGCCACGACCTCGCTTCCGGCGAACTCCGTCCACCCCCGCACCTCCCGTTGGTTCCCCTAGATGCGCGCGGGCACGGGCTATCCTCTGGTGCCCCTGGCGCGTCGATCCGTCGTCTCTGGCGCAACTCCGGCGAGCCACCGCCGCTCTGGGTCGTCGCCGTCGTCCAACCGCCGGCGAATCCGACGTGGCCGTCGTTAGCGACTAACCCCCCCACTCTAACCAACCCCCTAGGCCACTGACTCGTGGGCCCCACGCCCCTAATTAATCACAGCTTAACTCCTGTTTAATTTAACTAACCCCGGTGGGCCCACGCGTCAGTGTTGACCACGCTGACGTGGCCGTTGACTTGGTCCCACCTGTCAGTGAGCTAAGCAGCCCTGTGACACTGACGTGTGGCCCCCACACGTCAGGTTTGACTCTGGGCGACCCAGTTGACCTGCTGACGTCATGATTATGTCATGCTGACGCAATATTCATTTTCTGGAATTTAGTTTATTTTATAATAATCAGGAAATTCCAGAAAATAGCTAAAACTTCAATAAATCATAGAAATTCAACCGTAACTCCAAATTAAATAATTTATATATGAAAAATTATTAGAAAAATTCAAGGAATCCATCTGTACCATTTTCATGCATGTTAGAACAACTTATCACTACTGTTTAGGGCAAAGGAAGTGAATGACATTTAAATAACCACATATGGAGTTTGAATTTGAATCTTGGATTCAAACCAACTTCATTTAATCTGGTTTTAGGTGCATTAGCCCAAAACACATTCATATTGCCATGTCATAGCATGCATCATATTGTGCATTGCATTGATCGTGTTTTTCTGTATTTGCCGGTAATTGTCCCCTCTCGATAGACGTGATACCGATGATGTGATCGTTGACACTGATGAAGACTCAATGTTATCTTCAGAAGTGCCAGGCAAGCAAAACCCCCTTGTTCATTCTGATACAATCCCACTCTCTCGCTCCTGCTCTCTTTTACTGCATTAGGACAACATCGATTCATCTATTACTTGCTGCGGTAGCTGAACCCCTTTATCCTCTGCATGACCTGTCATTGCCACAGTAAATAGATGAAACCCACTAGCATGAGTAGGAGTTGTTTGAGCCCTGCTGTGCCTACTCATTCATGCTTGTTTGTCATGCCTGCTACTGCTTAGAGTTGAGTCAGGTCTGATTCATCGGGGATGAATCAGAGGTGTGTGAACATGTCCTACTGTGTGTGAGCTAAGTGTGTGAACACGATTTGGTAAAGGTAGCGGTGAGAGGCCATGTAGGAGTACATGGTGGGTTGTCTCATTGCAGCCGTCCTCAGGAACTGAGTTCTGTGTTTGTGATCCATGATTCAGCTACTACCACGCATTGGGCCCGAAACCAATGGACCCTCTCGGCTTCTTGATCACCCTTGTCCTCTGTCCAGGAGTTGCAAGTAGTTTCTGGTGTTTGTAGTATGCTGGAGGCCGTGGGCAGCGCTGACTGTAGGGGTGGGCTGTGATGCGGTAGGCACGTGGCACGGTGTACCGGGCGCCCGTTTGGTGTCTCGGGAACCCTGTTCACATCGTTTGGGGCTGTGAGCGAAACTCCGGCCGGATCTCCTCATGGATGGAACCCGAATAGGCGATAAACCTGGACTAGAGACTTGAGTGTTTAGGCAGGCCGTGGCCGACACCCACGTTGGGCTTCCGCTTGAAGGTTGCCGAGTACATGTCGTGTAAACGGCGGTAAGTGGTGAGAGCGTGTGTGAAGAAGTACACCCCTGCAGGGTTAATATGATCTATTCGAATAGCCGTGTCCGCGGAAAAGGACTTCTGGGTTGCTTATATCAGTTCATAGACAAGTGAAAGTGGATACCCTAAAATACGCAAGATAAGCGTGAGTGCTATGGATGGCGTTCTCGTAGGGAGACGAGAGCGGATCCATAGTGGTGTATTGATATGGTGAATATGTGGACTCGTGTGCGCCACCTCAAAAGAGTCGCTTGCAGTCATAGTTCAGGATAGCCACCGAGTCAAAGCTGGCTTGCTGCAGTTAAACCCCACCATCCCTTTGTTGATAATGATGCATATGTAGTTAGTTCTGATGTAAGTCTTGCTGGGTACATTTGTACTCACGTTTGCCTATTTTATGTTTTTGCAGAGAGACTTCAGTCTCACTAGTAGTTCCGCTTGGACTTCGACGTTTAGCTTGTTACCTCAGCTACGATCTTGTGCCCTCGGCAGTATCTGGTAGATAGTCAGGCTTCTCAGCCTTTTTCATTTATAGTTGTCTGTACTCAGACATGATAGCTTCCGCTTGTGCTTTGACTTGTATACTCTGAATGTTGGGTCATGAGACCTATGTTTGTAATATCTCGCTCCTCGGAGCCTAATGAATAAATACTTGAGTCATAGAGTCATGTTGTGATGCCATGTTGTGTTTGCACATATCGAGCATATTGTGTGTATGTTATTGAAATGCTTGGTATGTGTGGGATCTGACCATCTAGTTGTTTATCTTTAGTAGCCTCTCTTACCGGGAAATGTCTCCTAGTGTTTCCACTGAGCCATGGTAGCTTGCTACTACTCCGGAACACTTAGGCTGGCCGGCATGTGTCCTTCTTCGTTCCTGTGTCTGTCCCTTCGGGGAAATGTCACGCGATGAATACCGGAGTCCTGTTAGCCCGCTACAGCCCGGTTCACCGGAGTCCTGCTAGCCCAGTGCTACAGCCTGGATTCACTCGCTGATGACCGACACGTTCGATGCTGGGTCATGGATGCCTGTCCCTGTAAGTTTGTGCCACTTTGGGTTTACGACTAGCCATGTCAGCCTGGGCTCCATATCATATGGATGCTAGCGACACTGTCATATACGTGTGCCAAAAGGCGCAAACGGTCCCGGGCAAAGGTAAGGCGACACCCGTGGGAATACCGTGCGTGAGGCCACAAAGTGATATGAGGTGTTACATGCTAGATCGATGTGGCATTGAGTCGGGGTCCTGACAGCATTGGTATCAGAGCTTGACTGCCTGTAGGATTACCAAGCCAAACTGGTCGAAGTTGAGTCTAGAAATTCTTTAGTTATATAAGGGAATTGATTGTGGGATGGAACGTAAGGCTCTTTTTACTCCTTTACCTCATGCCCTTCTGATCTGAGTCATCATCTTCTCTTCTACGGGGATTAAGAACTAGGCTATCTTTTCTTTCTATCAGGATCACGTGTTACTAATCCATAGACTTATAGATTGTTGGACTTAAGCCTCGTTTCAGTTCCTAGTACTTTTGTATGTTAATTATTGATCTCGAGACCTTGATATTGTGCTTCTGAGTGGTTATGCCACCATTTTGTGAATGTCTCAAATCTTTCTGAGCATTTACAGCCGTTATGCTGTCCGAGTCATTCCAGGTTTCTAAATAGTGTGATGCATTTGCAAAATCCTTTCCCTCTGGTTTCGATGCTCCTTTATGCCAGCTCAATCACACTAATTAGTGAGTTGATGTATTCTATTGCCTTGACATTATGTTGGAGTTACTGTTATGGCCCTAGGTGTTTAGGGAGTCACCTAGTAATCTAGCAATGTTTTGTGATCCCAGTGTGATGATTCTGGCCTTTATCCTCGAAAGCATTCTATGATGCTACTTAGTAGTAGGTATTCTACTCCTTGGGTTTTGAACCCGAGATTCACCCTACTTACTTCATGTTGATAGTAATTGCTAGCTCCCTTAGGTTATTAGTAACCTTTGCGATAGTCCTTGAAGTCCGTGGTATCTTCTTCTTCCAAATACCATGAACTGCTTATGGCAGAAGTTCCTCGTTGAACTGAAATATCACAACAGGATTATTCTTGAGGGGTTCTCCATGCTATATTGTGACTCTGCCAGTTCTACCTTTCTGCATGGGTTATCCGGAAGAAATATGTTGAACTTCGTTCGACATGCTAATCCATGCATCCACAACTCAGAAAATCATATGTTCTTTTGAGTTGTCCCATCTTAGTTGTTTCCGACCCTCGCCTATCAATTGATAGTCAAGAGTATGCGTGCATTCGTCTGTCGATGCCTATTACTCTTGTGGCCCGTCAAGCCATTCCGTCCTGAATGACTAGGAGAAACAAACTCCAGTACCTCATCCATATTTAGGATTGGGTCAAAGTAGTTGTGTTCCGCAGATCAAGTTACAATCCAGCTTCTGGTCTGCTCTACCCTGAAGTATTACCTTCTTTATGACAGGAATTTCATGAGAATTGCACCACCTTTTGTGAATTCTTGACATAGTGATACTTCTCGCCATCCTTTTTCATTCCTCGGTTCCGTGTTGATGCAACCGGAATACCGACAAATTAATTGTGATGTGTGAAATCAATACTCCTAGCAACCTCGTTGCTTGGTAGTTAAAGGATAATAATTTTATTCTTAGTATGTTGGTTATTGAATCACCATTCTAAGATTGATCGTGCTACCTAGTCCTTATTTTGGTGCACCCTTCGATTGATGAGTTAGGATCTTGTCAAGTCCTCACTCATTTGATCATATCGTCTTGCCCTGAAAGGCAAGATTGTTCTCGAGCTTAGTAACATACCGGTGGTTCGTGATTTTCCGAATATCTTCTCGGAAGTATTACCAGGTTGTTCCCTGACTGTTATGTTGAGCTCGTGATCAAGTTGGTTTCTTGTGAACCACCCTTTCTCCAAAAATCTGTGTTGGATATCCCGGAGCTAGTTGGTTAAGCTAGACAACAACTTGGAGAGTTGGAGGATAAAAGCTTGCCTGACTTAGTTCGTTCCAAAGGGATAATCTTGTGTAGTGTGTGTTGAAGAAAGATGATATCTTCATCGATTGGTCCCTGTGATCAGTTGCTGGACCTATTGTCTTATCAATCCTTTGATTTGAGTGTGGGCTATCGTCAAATCAAATCAGTACCAATGATGCTCGTAATGTTGTCTTATTCGTGGTTGATCCCTCGAGCATACACCATTACATCTTTGGTCTGACCAATGCTATCACCGTGTTCACTTAACTATGGAATTCCTTTTAAAAGGAAACCTAGATGAATTGTTGTTGAGCCCATTGACAACATCCTTATCTCCTCCATGGTCTTGTTGGACAATAAGTTAGTGTTGGAAACTTTTGAAAGCATTATCTTCATGCTAGCTCATGAAGTATTTGTTTGATGAAAGGAGTGACTTCCTCTTATACACGTGCATTTGGTGAAAGTTGCCGCCGTGAATTTGAGAAAGTTAGTTTTGCTTCCTCTGGAATCATCCCAAGTCAGTCATGCACATGTGCGAAGTATTCTATGGTTTGGAGACTTGCAACCTTCATTCCATATGTGTTCCGAGCACACCAAGCCACTGATTGATTTGTTCAAGGAGAAGAAGTTTCTTCTTAAGAGCATGCCTTATGCAAAGACTTCAATATCCTCGATTATGGTTCCCCACCTGAACTCGGTAGTGTTTTGTCGTAAGACTCATGTGATAATGTTTTGTCTAGGACAACGTGTTCACGTGTTTGTAGCAGAACCAACTCATGTTTTGGAGCTTGCTATCGTAGTTCATCTCCCGAGAATCCCGCAACGTCATCTCGTCGATTTGTGTTGCAAACTTTCATTTTTCTTCCTAGACTCGATGAGTCTGGAATATCCTGACACCAACCAGATCTGAATCTCAGGCAGATATGATGGTTGGAACATTTCCCAAGAACTATAATATTGGTCCCTCGATAACCGGTAAGGTGGATGTCGTGGCCAACACACCCAGCCGAAAGACCTATTATTGTAGTATCTTGATTGAAGAAGTTGGCCACCTTCCCATAAGGATTTCGTAGGATTTACCTCCGTAACTGTTCCTTATGGATTCTATTGCTCCCAAAGTCCGACCTTTTACTTGATGTTCTAGTTATCAAACCATATCTATGAATGGGTTACGCTAGCACATCAAGGAGAACATTAGAAGCGGAGTGCTAAATGTCTCTCGGTCGATCATCCAGATTCTATTCCCTTGGCCTCGCTAAGATGAAATCTGAGAAGTGTTATCTTCCTTTGCATCTGCATCATCCATCATCATTCATCATGGTAGCAAGTTGTGTTGCCAGGATCCTTGACACGGATGTTGGTAAAACCTTGATGAATATGGAAATGCTCAAGTTCTTGAGAGCACGCACAAGCGTTAGGTGTTACCATCGGCACTAGCTAGGTTTGCTCTCAACTTCCTCGGTTATGCTATAACTTCTCAACAGTGGATTCACTCTCTATTGTTGGGTTCTTCCCCAGTTACCAGAATCATTCCCAGCATTTGCATTTTGTTCCCAGCTTGCACCACCAATGTGCCATTCTACCATGGGTCTCTTCCATTTCCGGTGATAAGCAAATTCATCCATTACGTTGTCTTCAACAAGGTAATCCACATCATCCAAGTCCGAGTATGCCATTCTACCGACCCCCTCCAAACGATCGCTCGAGAATTGCCTTAGGCTGGTTTAAAGAGTTTCAATGATCTCTGAATCAAAGGTAATTCTTTTTGCCACTTAAGGGGATATATCTACGAGTCACCTTCCCTAAGGTGTATCGTTATGGTATCATGGCAACTCAACTCCTCGCTACGTTGACAATCGATTACCACCTTCTTAAGCGTGAAATTGTGGTCTACCTAGTGAACCTTCGTCATCTGCTTCACTCCATTCCTATGGATGTGTGCTTCGCCTCTCAGCTCGAGAGATGTTGCTATGTCTCATTCCGTGAGTTAATCCTGAGTTGTTCGACCTTCGAGAAGAACCATTCTTTTAGGATCTTTCCTTTCCTCTCGTTGTCACGTTAGTTGGAGTTCTCAGAGCAAGACTTCGAGACAATGATGGTGAACGAATCAACGTCCATCTGAAGTGCAACTGGATCGTGAAGATTGTGCTAGTTTGCGTTCCCCCTTCACCTTACCCTACACTTGAATCTCGGGACGACATTTTTGTTTAGTGGGGGTGAGTTGTCACAGCCCTAAAATATTGTTTGTAAATAGTTGCATCTTCATCCAGGCATCATATTTAAATTTCTGAAACTTGAACTGAGGAATTTTGGAAGCCTCAAAAACTTAAAATAAAAGAGGGGCAAAGAACCCTGGTAAATGCATTCAATGTTTTCAAAATGGCCTTAAATAATGTTGGTTATATTTTGGCAAGGGTTTTGCACCAAACCAAAAATAATGAACATTTTTGAGGAATATTTTGAGCACTGAATTTAAATCATTACTTTATTTTCATTTGGAACTATATTCATAACTTGTATAGAATATATTTCCAAATACCCTGAAACATTTTATGTGCTTTTGGAAAAGTCCATTAAGCAGCATAAATATTTTCAGAGGAGTTTTTGGCATTGTTTGAATTATTTTTAAATTCAAAACAGTGGCAAAACAGATTAAATAAAATAAAACAGAACAGAAATATAAAACAGAGCAGAACCTACCTGGCCTTACCTGGCAGCCCGCTGGCCGGCCCAGCACTGTGCTGGCCCGTGCCAGCCACCTGCTTCCTCCCGCCAGAGCAGGCAGGCAGCTGCCTGTCGGCCGCGCGCGCCGCCGTGCGCCACCTCCTGCCTGGTTGCCTCCCTCCTCGATGCGCCTGGAGACGCCACGACACCCCTGGCCTCTCTCTCACTCTCCCTGGAACCCCTCGCGCTCTCCCTCGCTCCTCCCCCTCCTCTGCTCTCTCTCCCTCACGCGCCCGAGCGGAGCCCGTCGCCGCCGCTTGCTGCTGCCGCGGCCACCGCCTCCCCCTCGCTTCTCTGACCAGCCCACGAGCTCTGCCTAGAACCCGAGCACCTCTCCGCCGACCCACGCAAGGCCGGAGGACCCCAAGACGACGCCGCGACCCTTCTTCTCCGTCCACGGCCGCCGGATGCCGCCGCCCGATTCGTCGTCCACAGGGCCTCCCTGAGCTCGCCGTCTTCTTCAAACGACTCCCCGTGAGCTCCTCTTCATCCTCCCCCTCTCCGTTTTCTCTCTAGCATGCCGTAGCCGCCGCGCCTCTCTCCCTCGACAGCATGCCGCCGCACGAGCTCATCGCCGACGAGGCTCCGGTGGCCATTTGGTCCCGTGCGTGCCTCCGTTGGGTTCGTGAGCTCTCATAGAACGCGTAGGTGCTAACCGTAGATCCTCTCGTGCACGGTGTCGTCGTTTTCATCGGCGCCCGAACTCCGGCCGCCGCCACGACCTCGCTTCTGGCGAACTCCGTCCACCCCCGCACCTCCCGTTGGTTCCCCTAGATGCGCGCGGGCACGGGCTATCCTCTGGTGCCCCTGGCGCGTCGATCCGTCGTCTCTGGCGCAACTCCGGCGAGCCACCGCCGCTCTGGGTCGTCGCCGTCGTCCAACCGCCGGCGAATCCGACGTGGCCGTCGTTAGCGGCTAACCCCCCCACTCTAACCAACCCCCTAGGCCACTGACTCGTGGGCCCCACGCCCCTAATTAATCATAGCTTAACTCCTGTTTAATTTAACTAACCCCGGTGGGCCCACGCGTCAGTGTTGACCACGCTGACGTGGCCGTTGACTTGGTCCCACCTGTCAGTGAGCTAAGCAGCCCTGTGACACTGCCGTGTGGCCCCCACACGTCAGGTTTGACTCTGGGCGACCCAGTTGACCTGCTGACGTCATGATTATGTCATGCTGACGCAATATTCATTTTCTGGAATTTAGTTTATTTTATAATAATCAGGAAATTCCAGAAAATAGCTAAAACTTCAATAAATCATAGAAATTCAACCGTAACTCCAAATTAAATAATTTATATATGAAAAATTATCAGAAAAATTCAAGGAATCCATCTGTACCATTTTCATGCATGTTAGAACAACTTATCACTACTGTTTAGGGCAAAGGAAGTGAATGACATTTAAATAACCACATATGGAGTTTGAATTTGAATCTTGGATTCAAACCAACTTCATTTAATCTGGTTTTAGGTGCATTAGCCCAAAACACATTCATATTGCCATGTCATAGCATGCATCATATTGTGCATTGCATTGATCGTGTTTTTCTGTATTTGCCGGTAATTGTCCCCTCTCGATAGACGTGATACCGATGATGTGATCGTTGACACTGATGAAGACTCAATGTTATCTTCAGAAGTGCCAGGCAAGCAAAACCCCCTTGTTCATTCTGATACAATCCCACTCTCTCGCTCCTGCTCTCTTTTACTGCATTAGGACAACATCGATTCATCTATTACTTGCTGCGGTAGCTGAACCCCTTTATCCTCTGCATGACCTGTCATTGCCACAGTAAATAGATGAAACCCACTAGCATGAGTAGGAGTTGTTTGAGCCCTGCTGTGCCTACTCATTCATGCTTGTTTGTCATGCCTGCTACTGCTTAGAGTTGAGTCAGGTCTGATTCATCGGGGATGAATCAGAGGTGTGTGAACATGTCCTACTGTGTGTGAGCTAAGTGTGTGAACACGATTTGGTAAAGGTAGCGGTGAGAGGCCATGTAGGAGTACATGGTGGGTTGTCTCATTGCAGCCGTCCTCAGGAACTGAGTTCTGTGTTTGTGATCCATGATTCAGCTACTACCACGCATTGGGCCCGAAACCAATGGACCCTCTCGGCTTCTTGATCACCCTTGTCCTCTGTCCAGGAGTTGCAAGTAGTTTCTGGTGTTTGTAGTATGCTGGAGGCCGTGCGCAGCGCTGACCGTAGGGGTGGGCTGTGATGCGGTAGGCACATGGCCGGGTAAACCGGGCGCCCGTTTGGTGTCACGGAACCCTGTTCACATCGTTTGGGGCTGTGAGCGAAACTCCGGCCGGATCTCCTCATGGATGGAACCCGAATAGGCGATAAACCTGGACTAGAGACTTGAGTGTTTAGGCAGGCCGTGGCCGACACCCACGTTGGGCTTCCGCTTGAAGGTTGTCGAGTACATGTCGTGTAAACGGCGGTAAGTGGTGAGAGCGTGTGTGAAGAAGTACACCCCTGCAGGGTTAATATGATCTATTCGAATAGCCGTGTCCGCGGAAAAGGACTTCTGGGTTTCTTATATCAGTTCATAGACAAGTGAAAGTGGATACCCTAAAATACGCAAGATAAGCGTGAGTGCTATGGATGGCGTTCTCGTAGGGAGACGAGAGCGGATCCATAGTGGTGTATTGATATGGTGAATATGTGGACTCGTGTGCGCCACCTCAAAAGAGTCGCTTGCAGTCGTAGTTCAGGATAGCCACCGAGTCAAAGCTGGCTTGCTGCAGTTAAACCCCACCATCCCTTTGTTGATAATGATGCATATGTAGTTAGTTCTGATGTAAGTCTTGCTGGGTACATTTGTACTCACGTTTGCCTATTTTATGTTTTTGCAGAGAGACTTCAGTCTCACTAGTAGTTCCGCTTGGACTTCGACGTTTAGCTTGTTACCTCAGCTACGATCTTGTGCCCTCGGCAGTATCTGGTAGATAGTCAGGCTTCTCAGCCTTTTTCATTTATAGTTGTCTGTACTCAGACATGATAGCTTCCGCTTGTGCTTTGACTTGTATACTCTGAATGTTGGGTCATGAGACCTATGTTTGTAATATCTCGCTCCTCGGAGCCTAATGAATAAATACTTGAGTCATAGAGTCATGTTGTGATGCCATGTTGTGTTTGCACATATCGAGCATATTGTGTGTATGTTATTGAAATGCTTGGTATGTGTGGGATCTGACCATCTAGTTGTTTATCTTTAGTAGCCTCTCTTACCGGGAAATGTCTCCTAGTGTTTCCACTGAGCCATGGTAGCTTGCTACTGCTCCGGAACACTTAGGCTGGCCGGCATGTGTCCTTCTTCGTTCCTGTGTCTGTCCCTTCGGGGAAATGTCACGCGATGAATACTGGAGTCCTGTTAGCCCGCTACAGCCCGGTTCACCGGAGTCCTGCTAGCCCAGTGCTACAGCCTGGATTCACTCGCTGATGACCGACATGTTCGATGCTGGGTCATGGATGCCTGTCCCTATAAGTTTGTGCCACTTTGGGTTTACGACTAGCCATGTCAGCCCGAGCTCCTTATCATATGGATGCTAGCGACACTGTCATATACGTGTGCCAAAAGGCGCAAACGGTCCCGGGCAAAGGTAAGGCGACACCCGTGGGAATACCGTGCGTGAGGCCACAAAGTGATATGAGGTGTTACATGCTAGATCGATGTGGCATTGAGTCGGGGTCCTGACAAGTTGGATGAAGAAATTGAGGTGGATGCAATCCCTTCAACACCAATTATCTCATCGCCCATGCCTCAGTTCACTGCTGAAGAGGCCGGCGTTGAAGAAATGGATGAAGAAGACGATGTGGACATTGGAAGCACTACTCCAGTAATGAAAGATGACTTTTGGGAAAGTCAGCACCCCAACTCTCCTCTGTTCACACCTCTTCAACAAATTCCTCAGTCCCCAATAACTACTGAAGTCTAAATGGGATCTGATGAACCTCATGCAACTCCGTCCATCCATGAAGAAATTCCAGCCACTACTGCTCATGAACATGTACATGAAGAATTGAAGTCCCAGGCTGCCACTGAAGAAGTACCTGAAATTCCTCAGCCCATGGAACCTGAGATTGAGATCCCTGAGATTGTGATGCAATTGACTGACACTCCTCACCCCAAGCCAAAGGATCCCTTCTCAAAGAAACAAAAATTCAAGGCTGATGACTTCTTTGGCGAGCATGTATTCTTCACTGACTACAATCCTTATGACTCTGCTCGTCTTAGGAGGAAGCGCTTCTGGATTGCCAGCCAGGCCAATTTCTATTCTTCACTGCTTTTCAACAAGGATAAAATCTTCTACCATGATCATATTCCTCATGTGGACATGGAATCATTGCCTTGTTTCACTCCTGTACTCAGTGTGCTTCATGACGCAGGCCTCCTCAACTTTTGCTCTAACATTGTTGATTGGAATGAAGAGCTTATTCTTTAGTTCTACGCTACAATGCATATCACAGGTGATCCTGAACATATCAACACCTGGGTCTTGGACTGGATGACCAATAACACTCACTATAAGGCACCAGCCTCTGAATTACTTCACGCCCTGCCCATCAGTCCACCCAGTGAAGGAGCTCGCTGCCTATACCAAGTACATGAACTCACTGCTCATTACATGCAAGTGTTATTGAACCCTCTGAAGCCTGGTCAAGCCCCAAGGACCAAATTCCTCGTAAAGGACTTACTCTAAGTGCCCAGAACAGTCTATCGCATTCTAACGAGGACAATGAGTCCTATCAAAGGCCACGATTCATCTGATGAGGAACTAGTTGGCATCATGAAGAATATACTATTCAACATCATTCATAGCATTCCAACCAATTATTATGATTTCTTCATGAGGACTCTGGCAAATGTTGCACTCTCTCTTTTTGAGTTGAAGCCTTATGCTCCTTGGATTATGAGATTCCTCAGAACAAGGTCTTCACTCAACTACAAGGCTGATTTTCAGAAACACCTCAACTACTAGCCCCCGATTGAAGTCCTCAAGCAGAATTTTACTTCAACTGATGAAAAGGGCAAGACACCTCTTGTCATTGATGAAGGCATTCGTCCATTGGATGGTCTGTTTCGCAAAGTTGCATCTTACTCCACCAATGATGACTCTGCCACTCATGATTATGTTGCCAATGCACCCAAGTCTACTCCTCAAGCCACAGCTCCACGTGTGATGACTGACCGTGAGCTGCTTCTTAGTCTTCACCAGAAGGTGGATCGAAACCATAAATGGGTTAAGCGTCAGTTTGGTTCTCTTCTTCACAACATGACTGCTGCACATAATGCAGTGAAGAAAAACCATTACTACCTCCATGAAGTTTTTGGTCGCACCTGGGCTATCTTATCACATCTTTATGGTGAAGAAGATCTGAAGAAAATGGGTCTCAGGGAAGATTTTGACTGGTGTGCACCTAACTCCGAAGAAATTCAAGAAGGTCAAGGTTCCTTCCTTGGTGGCCAGTTCATATTCTACATCCCGCGACACCGATGAGTATGAAGACTTGGACGACACTGCGGAAGGCCCTACAACGACAAACGACCCCAACAACGCTGGCGCTCCTCCATCAACTTGATATTCTTCAGGGGCGTTAGTCCTCATTTTCAACCCTTTTGGTCATTCGATGACAAAGGGGGAGAAATTTGAGTTAGTCTTCAAGCGGGTCTACTTATATGGGAGTTTTTTCTCTAAGTTACAACTCTCGTTCTTCTGAGACTTTGCTAGATCGAGTTGTAATCTTAAACTCTATGGTGGCCTGATACTTTTGTTGTGCTTTCCTGCATGCTTATTCCTCATTAATGTTAATGCACGCATGCTAAATTACATCAGTCACCATATGTCATCATGCATTTCAAATTCTTCATATTATATGTCAATGCGTGTATGAATTACAAGATATAGGGGAGATCTCCATGATTCTACTCTTCAAGTGTGCATTGCTTCAAAAGCAAATTCCTCACTATGCACATCTTCAGGGGGAGTTCCTCTATATTTTGCAATCAAATTCCTCAATTCCACTATTTACACTTCATATGTTTATCCCCGTTGAAAACTTAACATATATTGTCATCAATCACCAAAAAGGGGGAGATTGTAAGTGCATCTAGTGCCCCTTAGTGATTTTGGTGTATTGAAGACTTATAGGTTAAGGGACTAATGTGTTTATGAGTGTACACATGTCTATAAGTCTATGAGGAGTTTGATATTTACAGAGAAAGTCGACCCCTAAAAATGAAGTTCTTCGACTGAAGACCTTAGATTTCTGAAGACTTTCTGAAGACTTTGAAAGTGAAGAAATTGGTGCAATCCTGAAGACTTGGTATTCATTCGAGGAACATGAAGCATGAAGACTTTTGTTTTCTTAGTTTCATTTTCTCTTTCTTGAGTCATAGGAAACACCGTACTGTTAAAGGGAGTTGAGGAAATACTAAGGAAAAATTTCCAAGTGATGCTCAACTCAAATCCTAAACCTACCAATCCCTTCGAATGAAGCCATTGGAAATCTCATACAGCTCAGTCAATTTCTTCAGTGACAGAGACAAAGTTCTTCTGAACTCTGAGGAATTTGTTCTGACTGAGTAGTTAGGAATTCGCCAGTGCAGATTGCCTACAGAGTGAGGAACATGATAGACCTGAGGATTTTGCTACCCAAAATTCCGACCGTTGTTGTGCTATGTGCCAGCTGTCCCAAAATATCTACCCACCTAATGGTCATATCATTGAAGGGCATTTATGTCTTATCATGTCGGGCTGCTCCCTAGGCTATTAATAGCCGCCCCTACAACCACTAGCTGGTTGGCTGCTCCGAGAGAAACTGACACTTTTCATTTGAGAGCATCCCATCCTCCAAGGACTTTGAGTGAAAATCATCAAGTGAGGAAAACCCAAACCCAAACACCTACAAACCCCAAGTGATTGAGCATCACTGAAGAGATTGATCCTGTGTGGATCCGACGCTTGTTACCTTTGAAGACTGTGCATCTTCTAGACGGTTAGGCGTCATGGTCTAGAGCATCCAAGAGGAAATTGTGGATCGCCGAGTGACCAAGTCTATGAAGGTTTGGAAGTCACCTGAAGACTTACCACGAGTGATTGGGCGAGGTCTGTGTCACCTTAGCTCAAGGGGAATACGGTGAGGACTAAGTGTCCTGAGCTACGTGTTTAGGACTGGGTGTCCGGGACTGTGTGTCCTCAGGTTTAAATACCTAGCCGCCCTAACCAGATGTACAACTGTCACAGCAGTTGGAACTGGTCTACCAAATCATTGTCTTCACCAAGCTACCTGGTTCCATTTCCTCAACTCATTCATTTCCTCTTTTATGTGTTGAGTGCTTGTTCATATCTGTTTGAAGACTTTGACTGAAGACTTCCTCTATTTCCTCAGTTCAACTTCTTCAGTCTGTTTGTCTTATCACGTGTTATCATGTGTTTATGCTTTTTGTACTCTGTACTTGTTTTCATTTCATCATGGAGACCATGCTCATGCACTGCTATGTTTACTTCTGAGTACTTATTCCGCTACAAGTAGTTCTTCACTCAGGAATTTACTCACCCGCAAATTCCTCAGTGAATAATTCATAAAAATCACCTATTCACCCCCCTCTAGTCGATATAACGCACTTTCAATAAGGGACACCTTCTAGAACGTTTCAGCCTCCAAAAAGGAATAGGTATGTGGTATAGTAAGTAAACCGACTCCAAAACAGTTCTAATAGCATTTTTTCTCTGTTTTGGAATATTTAAGAAAATAGGAAAATAAGTAGTCTGGAAAGGACACGAGGCATCCACGAGGGTGGAGGGCATGCCCTACCCCCTGGGTGTGCCCCTGCCTTGTGGGCACCTCGTGTGCCCTCCGGACTCCGTTTTCTTGCACGATACTTCTTTTGGTCGATAAAAATTCATTATATAATCTCCCGAAGGTTTTGACCACCGTACCACGCGAATATCCTCTATTTTTTCGAGTTATTCTGCTGCAAATTTAGATCAAGATGTCTTTTCAAGAGTCAGTCGGGGAGAGCCGGGTGTCTCATCCGACACCGGGGCCAGGAGCAAATAGTGATGCTGACCACTTTGGGCAATCAACGGAAGAAGAGATGGAGGCCGACTTGAAAAGGATAGATGCCATGGAAGAGGATCAAGAAGTTACTTCTAGTTTCCGAGCCAGATTCACGATGGGGGAACTACAGAGCTCAGCTATTCCAAACTCAGTCATCCCTTCCAATGTTAGATTTCTTTCTTATGAAAATATGAAAAAGAGTGTTACTTGTTCTCCCGCAGCTATGCAACATCCATGGGTGAAAGGAGCTTTACCCGTCGCAGGCAAGCTCCGTAAGGAAATAATGGACCTCAAGCAACAAGTTAATAAGCTCGAGGAAGAGAATCGCATCCTGAGGGGCATCATCGCCAAGAATATCACATTACCACCACTGAAGAAAGAGACATAAATACATGGGTATGGGCACTCCCCTTGGCAACTGCCAAGCTTGGGGGAGTGCCCCGGTATCGTATCACCATCACACTTTTATCTTTACCATTTTTCTTAGTTCGATCCTTTTGGTAATATCTTGATCTAGTAGAATAAAGTTTTAGTATGATCTAGTTTTAAGTTTTGCTTTATGATCCTTCTACGTAATCGAGTCCGTGAGCTATATATAATAAATATTAGTGTTGAGTCAAGGGCTTTGCCATCCTGCTATGATCTTGAGAAAAAAATAAGGGGAAAGTAAAAATAAAAAGAAATAAAGAGATCATATTGATCTTATGGAGAGTAATGACTTCACACATAAAGAGTATGATGAATAAAAGTTGTTGAGAGTTGACAAACATAGTTTTGGTCATAGTTGCAATTAACATGAAGTAATAAAGAAAGAGAGGTTTTCACATATAAATATACTATCTTGGACATCTTTTATGATTGTGAGCACTCATTCAAATATGACATGCTAAAAAGTTGATGTTGGACAAGGAAGACAACATAATGGGTTATGTTTTCTTACATCCGAAATAAATTATATTGTCATGGATCATCCAACATGTTGAGCTTGCCTTTCCCTCTCATGCTAGCCAAATTCCTTGCACCAAGTAGAGATACTACTTGTGCTTCCAAATATCCTTAAACCCAGTTTTGCCATGAGAGTCCACCATATCTACCTATGGATTGAGTAAGATCCTACAGGTAAGTTGTCATTGTTGCAAGCAATAAAAATTGCTCTCTAAATATGTATGATTTATTAGTGTGGAGAAAATAAGCTTTATACGATCTTGTGATGTGGAAGAAATAAAAGCGACGGACTGCATAATAAAGGTCCATATCACAAGTGGCAATATAAAGTGATGGTCTTTTGAATTAAGATTTCGTGCATCCAACCTTAAAAACACATGACAACCTCTGCTTCCCTCTGCGAAGGGCCTATCTTCTATTCTTGTCTTTTACTTTATATAAGAGTCATGGTGATCTTCACCTTTCCTTTTTACATTTTATCCTTTGGCAAGCACTGTGTGTTGGAAAGATCCTGATATATATAGCTAATTGGATGTGAGTTTTCATGAACTATTATTGTTGACATTACCCTTGAGGTAAAAGGTTGGGAGGCAAAACTATAAGCCCCCATCTTTCTCTGTGCCCGATTAAAAATTCATACCCATAAGTATTGCGTGAATGTTAGCAATTGTGAAAGACTAAATGATAGTTGAGTATGTGGACTTGCTGAAAAGCTCTTATATTGACTCTTTCTGATGTTATGATAAATTGCAATTGCTTCAATGACTGAGATTATAGTTTGTTAGTTTTCAATGAAGTTTCTGATTCATACTTGAACTTGTGAATGAATTGTTACTTTAGCATAAGAAATCATATGACAATATTTATATGTGTCACATCCCTAGTCTGGTATGACCTAGACTAGCTAGTCATTTGTGCATCATGTTTAAATTCCATTTAATTTTGAAATGAGGATTTTGTGAAACCCTCAGAATCATCTCTTAAAATGACCCAAATAAAAATTGTTCCAAAAAGGTCCAAGGAAATGTTCATGTTGCTCTCTGAAAATATTGGTCAGAGGTAAAATTCAAACAAATATTTTAGGAGCTCATGGATATTTAATTTTGGCCATTTGGATTAATCCGATAATTATTTGCCTTGGATATATATTGTTATATATATAAAATATTGTCCAAAAATTATGCCATTTATAAAGGAGCTCTGGAATAATATAGTTAGCTCCTGCAAAAATTGGCATAAGGTAATAAATTGATTTAATATTATTACTAAATCAAAACATATGTCAGAATATTAGAAAAGAGACAAAAAGAGGAGATACTTACCTGGGCCTCCTCCCTGTGCTGGCCCAGCACTATGCGGCCTGGCCGGCCCAGCTGGCCAGCCCAGCCCACCTGGCCCCCTCCTCTGTCGTCTTCGTCCTCGACAGGGGGATGGGCGCGTGCCCGACGCGCGCGCGCTCCGCCGCGCCACGCCACCAGCCTCCCTGCCTGCCTGCCCTCTCCCCTCCTCGTCTGGACGCCTCTGGAGACGCCACGCGCCGCCCCGACCCCTCTCACTCTTCCCCCCGTGCTCCTCCTCTCCCCCTGCTCTCTCCCTCGCACACCCGAGCACCATCACCACCGCCGCTCGCCGTTGCCGCGGCCACCGGCCTCCCCTCGCCCTCCGCCCGAGACTAGAAGCTCCGCCTCGTCGTCCGCATCATCCTCGACGAGCCAAGTGACCAGGGACGCGCCCCATCGCCGACACCGTCGTCTTCTTCATCGCCGGCCGCCGTGGATCCCCATCGCCGCCCCGCCGTCTCCAGTGCGTCCCCGAGCCCGCTTCGACGCCCGCTGCAACCGCGGTGAGCTCCGCCACCGTTTCCCCCTCTCCGCTTAGTCACCCGCACGCCGTAGCCCTCCTCCCCACCACGGCCGAAGCTTCCTGCCGCCGTTCATGTCGCCGCCATCGCCCTGGCCACCGCAGCTTGCAACCGAGCACCCCATCATGCTCCCGGTGCCACGAGGGTGCCACCGAGCCCCTCAGATGGCCTCCCCGTGCCCCGCAGCCCGATCCCGCTCGCGCCCGAACTCCGGCGGCCGCCCAAGTGGTCGCCGCCGTCGATTTAGGCCGTCTCCGGTGAAACGGAGGGCACCAGTGGATGCGCGCGAGCCCCAGCTTCCCGCGCGTGCCCTCCGCTGCTCGATTGGGCGCCGGAGTGGCAATCCCGCGCCCTCCGCCGCGTTTGCTGCCGCCGGCGGCTAAACGCCGGCGTGTTAGCCCCAGTTGACCAGGGGGTTTGACCACCCCTTGCTCAATGACAAGTGGGGCCCGTCCCTGCTAATTTTAGTTAAATAGTAACTAAACCTAATTAGCCACTAACACTGACCAGTGGGCCCCGACCCCCCCTAATCTTTTAATTAAGTTAATCTAACCCTCTGTTTACCCTGTGACACTGTCGGGTGGACCCCACGTGTCAGGTTTGACCCCAGTCAGCCGCAGTTGACTGCTGACATCGTGCTGACGTCATGCTGGCGCAATATATATTTTCTGGAATTAAAATAATTCAGGAAATTCCAGAAATTGATTCAAACTTCAAAAATTCATATCAATTCAACCGTAGCTCAGATTAAAATAATTTATATATGAAAAATTATCAGAAAAATGCAATCTTTCAATCTATACTAGTTTCATGCATGACAAACCAACTTATACATGCTGTATATGAGAAAACACATTATGGCATTTATAAGAGCTTACTTTGGAGATGCATCTGAGCTTTTGGTTCAAATGGACTTCAAACCAAATGATTACTAGCTGCATTAGCTCAAACAACATCACATCTTCATGCCATGTTCATGCATCATATTGTTGCATATGTTTGTGTATTGATTGCCGACACTGTTCCTTCTCGATAGGTCCTGCTCCGGAGTCTGTTCCAGAGTACCTGTCTGTGAAGCAGTGCCTCCTCTGTTGATTTACCAGGCAAGCAAACCCCCTTGTTCATTTCGATAAAACCCTACTCTCTCGCTCCTGCTCTCAGTTATTGCATTAGGACAACAACGATTCATCTGCTACTTTGTGCTGCGGTAGTTGAACCCATTCCTCTGCATGACCTGTCGTTGCCACAGTAAATAGTTGAAACCCACTAGCATGTGTAGGAGTTGATTGAAGCCACTGATGTGTTCCTACCATGCTATGCCTGCTATTGCTTAGAGTTGTGTCAGGTCTGGTTCATTGGGAATGAATTGGAGTGTTACGATATGTTCTGATGCTGAGAGTGAAGTGTGTGAACACGATTTGGTAAAGGTAGTGGTGAGAGGCCATGTAGGAGTACATGGTGGGTTGTCTCACTGGAACCGTCCTTAAGCACTGAGTTCTATGTATGTTGTCCAATGACTCGATACTACCACACATTGGAATGCTTAAGTGCCCCTCTCGACTTATTAACCAACTTGACCTCTGTCCAGGAGTCGCAACTAGTTTCTGGTGTTTGTAGGTAGTGCTATTTTTCTACCAAGTGGCACCCGGTAGGGTGGGCTTGGGATAGACTAGGCACCGGTGGCACGGTGTACCAAGTGGCACCCGGATGGTGGGCTTGGGAACCCTGCTCACATTGTTTGGGGCCGTGAGCGACACCCCGGCCGGATCTTCTTACGGATGGAACCCGAATAGGCGATAAACCTGGGCTAGAGTCTTGTGTAGTTAGTCAGGTCGTGGCCGACACCCTCGCCAGGCTTCTGCTTGAAGGTTGCTGAGATACATGACGTGTACATGGCGGTAAGTGGCGAGAGCGTGTGTGAAGAAGTACACCCCTGCAGGGTTAACATGATATATTCGAATAGCCGGGTCCGCGGTTATGGACTTCTTGGATGCTTACATGGTACATAGACAACTTGAAGTGGACACTCTAAAATGCTCAAGACAAGTGTGAGTGCTATGGATGGCCTTCTCGTAGGGAGACGGGAATGAATCCATAGTGGTGTATTGTGTGGTGATTAGTGGACTCGTGTGCGCCATATCACCTCAAGAAGTTCTGGTAGTCGTAAAACGGGATAGCCACAGAGTCAAAGCTGGCTTGCTGCAACTAAACCCCACATTACTCTCTTGATACAAATGCATGTATGATAGGATCTGATGTAAGTCTTGCTGAGTACCTTTGTACTCATGTTGCTTTTTTTATGTTTTTGCAGCGGAGACTTCGGTCTTAATAGTGTTCTCGTGGACTTCGACAAGTAGCTTGTACCTCAGCTACGATCTTGATCGGACGTTGTAGATAGTCAGGCTTTCAGCCTTTTTCATTTATAGATGTCTGTACTCAGACATGTAATGCTTCCGTTTGTTACTTGATTGCTCTGAATGTTGGGTCATGTGACCCCTGTCTGTAATAATGCTATGATGGCTCTTTGAGCCTTATCTATATGAGTTGTTGAGTTGTGCTGTGATGCCATGTTGTACAGCACATACTTGCATATTATGCGTACGTGTAATGTGTATTGCTATGTGTGGGATCTGACTATCTAGTTGTTTATCCTTAGTAGTCTCTCTTACCGGGAAATGTCTCCTAGTGCTTCCACTGAGCCCTGGTAGCTTGCTACTGCTCCGGAACACTTAGGCTGGCCGGCATGTGTCCTTCTTCGTTCCTGTGTCTGTCCCTTCGGGGAAATGTCACGCGATGAATACCGGAGTCCTGCTAGCCCAGTGCTACAGCCTGGATTCACTCGCTGATGACCGACACGTTCGATGCTGGGTCATGGATGCCTGTCCCTGTAAGTTAGTGCCACTTTGGGTTTATGACTAGCCATGTCAGCCCGGGCTCTTTATCATATGGATGCTAGCGACACTATCATATACGTGTGCCAAAAGGCGCAAACGGTCTCGGGCAAAGGTAAGGCGACACCCGTGGGGATACCGTGCGTGAGGCCGCAAAGTGATATGAGGTGTTACATGCTAGATCGATGTGGCCTTGACTCGGGGTCCTGACAGCCTTGGTATCAGAGCCTGACTGCCTGTAGGATTACCAAGCCAAACTGGTCGAAGTTGAGTCTAGAAATTCTTTAGTTATGTAAGGGAATTGATTGTGGGAAGGAACGTAAGGCTCTTTTTACTCCTTTACCTTATGGCCTTCTGATCTGAGTCGTCCTATCTTTCCTACGGGGTTAAGGAACTAGGCTTTCTCTTCCGTCTATCAGGATCACGTGTTACCACTCTGTAGTCCCATAGGATTGGTTGATCAGAGTCATACCCCAGTTTTGAGTACTTCCGGTGTAGTCTGTTTAGTATGATCTCAGAACCTTGAGTAATGCTGATGAGTATGTTACCACCCCATTTTTAGTAGGATGTCTCATTCTGAGCATTTTACTGCCGTTATGCTGCCGGAATTTTCCTAGGAGTTTGAGAGATACTAATTCCTTGTCCTACATTCTACAGTCTATAGTTGATGCTGACTCCGTCCCTGGTTTCGTTTCTCAGGATATCATCAAGCTCTATTATTCGTAGCCAGAACCATGAAGATTGTAGGGATGAGGATCCTCCCGACCCGCCTTCGTTGACAGAGTTCATGTTAGAAATGGAGAGGAACAAGCGTGAGTCTAACCGTTTGTTGGCACGTATCGAGGAGAACACCGCACATCAGTCCAATAAGTCTGCGACCATTCATGACTTCATTCGCTTGCACCCACCCACCTTTCATCATTCCATCGAGCCACTCAATGCAGATGACTGGCTCCGTAGCATCACTCATAAGCTGCGTTCCGCGAGCGTAGCTGAAGATGACAAGGTCACCTATGCCACATACCACCTGGAAGGTCCTGCTAGTCTTTGGTGGCAGAACTATGAGGCTATGCTTCCAGCTGGCCAGAATCCTACCTAGAGAGATTTCACCGAGGCTTTTCGCGAGCATCACATTCCTGAAGCCCTCATCGATCGCAAGAGAGAAGAGTTCTATAGTTTCACCCAGAGTAAGATGGCCGTTGATGCTTATAGTAGAGAGTTTGAGAACCTCGCTCGCTATGCCACAGAAGAAGTGTCCACGGACGCCAAGAAGCAAGCTAGGTTCCGGAAGGGTCTCAACCCCAAGTTGCGTCGCGATCTCCACCTACATCATTGTGATACATTCCAGGCCCTTGTGAACAAGGCCATCAATGCAGAGACAGCTCAGCTCACTTACGAGGAGTCTCGTAAGCACACCCGTGATTTGGGATCTTCCTCTGGCTCTAGTTCCCAAAAGCGCCGGATTTGGGTTCCAAACTCCGCTCTTCCTTCCGGATATACCCCGAAGCCATCCTATGTGGTGCCTTCCCTAGCTCAGTCATATGTTTCACCCAGGCCTACTCGTAGACCGCTTGTCAGTGCAGGTCCACGTCCAACCTCAGGGACTTGCTTCACATGCGGGAAGCCAGGACACTATGCACGTGACTGCTCTCAGACTAGTTATGCTCCACCCCAGCCCGAGAAGACTGTTGGCTATGTTAAGCCGCCGAGTAAGACGATCAAAGCCAAGCCAGTTCACACTAAACGTGGACGTGTGCATCACGTCTCAGCTAAAGACGCTCATGATGATCCGGATGTTGTTCTTGGTACACTCCTTGTCAATTGTCACCCAGCATCAGTTCTATTCGATACTGGAGCATCTCACTCCATTTCCGAGAGCTATGCTAACTTGCACAACATGTCATTTTGTGATATGCCCTCTCCACTAGTCATTCAAACTCCCGGATCCAAATGGCAAACCTCTAGTGTAAGCCATGGTAACGAAATCCTCGTTGATAGACTTGTATTTCTGGCATCACTTGTAGCCCTCAAGTCCTCAGATATTAACATCATCTTGGGTATGGACTGGATGACAGCTCATCATGCCAAGATTGATTGTTACACCAGATCTGTTCAGCTTACACACCCATCTGGCAAGATAGTCACCGTCTCCACTAGAGTTGCAAAGCGTCAGCTCTATTCTCTTAATGCCAGCCCTCTTCCAGACCTTGAAGATATCCCGGTAGTCCGTGACTTTCCGGATGTCTTTCCAGAGGAACTGCCAAGTGTTCCGCCTGACAGGGATGTAGAGTTCGTCATAGATCTTATCCTAGGAACAGCTCCAATCTCTAGGAGACCTTACAAGATGGCACCCTTAGAACTAGCCGAGCTTAAGAAACAACTTGACGAGTCCTTGAAAAAAGGTTTCATCCGTCCTAGTTCTTCTCCTTGGGCTTGCCCCGTCCTCTTTGTTAAGAAGAAGGATGGTACGGACCGGATGGTTGTAGATTATCGTCCCGTTAATTTGGTCACGATAAAGAACAAATATCCGCTCCCCAGGATCAACGACCTGTATGATCAGCTCGCTGGATCCTCAGTCTTCTCCAAGATGGATTTGAGGTTAGGATACCACCAAATTAAGATCAGAAACGGGGACATTCCCAAGACAGCTTTTGTCACTCGTTATGGCCAGTACGAGTACACCGTCATGTCCTTTGGCCTAACCAACGCCCCAGCCACATTCTCCCGCTTGATGAACTCGATCTTCATGGAGTACTTAGATAAGTTTGTCGTGGTTTACCTCGATGATATTCTTATTTACTCAAAGAACGAAGAAGAGCATGCCGAACATCTTAGACTTGTGTTAGAAAAACTCAGAGAGCACCGCCTTTATGCCAAGTTCTCCAAGTGTGAATATTGGTTGCCAGAAGTGACCTACCTAGGCCACATAATTTCTGGTAAGGGCATTGCTATCAATCCCGAGAGAGTCAAGGCCGTTCTCGATTGGACTCCACCTGAGACCGTTAAGCAAGTTAGGAGTTTCCTTGGTCTAGCCAGCTATTGTCGCCGCTTTGTTGAAAATTTCTCCAAAGTAGCCAAACCCCTCACGGAACTTCTCAAGAAAGATAAAAAGTTCGAGTGGTCCCCACAGTGTGAGTACAGTTTTCAGGAACTGAAAAGACGCCTGACTTCTGCTCCCATACTTGTGCCACCGGATTTCACAAAGGACTTTGTTATCTATTGTGACGCCTCACGACAGGGACTAGGTTGCATTCTTATGCAGGATCGTCATGTGATTGCCTATGCATCTCGACAGTTGCATCCACATGAGGATAATTATCCTACACATGATCTAGAGCTTGCAGCCGTAGTCTATGCACTCAAGACCTGGCGACATTACCCCCTTGGTAAACGTTGCGAGATCTACACTGATCACCAGAGTCTCAAGTACATCTTCACCCAACCGGATCTGAACCTTAGGCAAAGACGTTGGTTGGAGTTAATCACAGATTATGATCTAGGGATTACCTACACCCCAGGCAAAGCCAATGTCATGGCTGATGCTCTAAGCCGTAAATCCTATTGCAACAATCTCATGTTGCAGCAAGGCCAACCACTTCTCCATGAGGAATTCTGTAAGCTTAACCTTCACATGGCTCCTCATGGATTCCTTTCTACCTTGGTGGCGAAACCTACCCTTGAGGATCAGATCATCTCTGACCAGAAGTTTGATAGGGGTGTTATCCGCATTAAGAGAAACATTAAGAAGGGAGTTGGTGGATGTTTCTCTATGGATGATCGAGGTGTTGTCTTCTTTGTGAATCGCTTGGTGGTTCCCAAGAGTCAACATCTACGACAATTGATTCTTAAGGAGGTGCATGAATCTCCTCTCACGATTCATCCCGGTAGTACTAAGATGTATCAGGACCTACGCCAGAGGTTCTGGTGGACTAGGATGAAGAGAGAAATCGCTGAGTTCATTGCTAAATGTGAAGTTTGTCGTCACATTAAGGCAGAACATCAAAGACCTGCTGGCACCCTTCAGCCTTTAGCTATTCCTGAATGGAAATGGGATAAAGTTGGTATGGACTTCATCACCGGTTTTCCCAGGACCAAGAGAGGGAATAACGCTATCTTCGTAGTCGTTGATCGTCTTTCCAAAGTGGCTCACTTCCTTCCTGTTCGAGAGAGTATCACTGCTAGTCAGTTGGCTGACTTATACATTTCTCGAATAGTGTCACTTCATGGTGTTCCACTAGAGATCAATTTAGACCGTGGAAGTCTTTTCACTTCTCATTTCTGGAAGAGTTTCCAAACCGCCATGGGAACCCATCTTTCCTTCAGTACCGCTTTCCACCCTCAGTCGAGTGGTCAGGTGGAACGGGTCAACCAAATTCTCGAAGACATGCTTAGAGCTTGCGTTATCTCATTCGGTATGGATTGGGAGAAATGTCTTCCTTTTGCCGAGTTTGCTTATAACAATAGCTATCAATCCAGCCTCAAGAAAGCTCCTTTTGAGGTTCTCTATGGACGAAGATGTCGAACACCTTTGAACTGGTCAGATACCGGTGAAAGACAATTCTTTGGACCGGACATGATCCAGGAGGCAGAAGAGCAAGTTCGCATCATTCGTGAGAATTTGAAAACAGCCCAATCTCGTCAAAAGAGCCAGTACGACCGTCATCATAAGGATATGACTTATGAAATTGGCGACCAAGCTTACCTTCGGGTTACTCCTTTGAAGGGTACCCATTGTTTCGGTATCAAGGGCAAGTTGGCTCCTCGTTACATTGGTCCCTTTCGCATTCTCGCTAAACGAGGAGAGGTTGCCTACCAGTTGGAACTACCCCCACATCTTTCTCGAGTTCATGATGTCTTCCATGTCTCTCAACTCAGGTGTTGCTTCTCGGATCCCATCCGCGGAGTGGACCACGAAACGCTTGATCTCCAAGATAACCTGACATACCGAGAGTACCCGGTTCGCATTCTTGATCAAGCAGAGCGTGTTACCCGACGTCAGAACATCAAGTTTCTCAAGGTTCAGTGGTCTCATCATTCCGAGAGAGAAGCTACTTGGGAGCGAGAAGATCGTCTTCGACTGGAGTACCCCGCTTTCTTTCCGTCGGCCCCTGAATCTCGGGACGAGATTCTTTCAAGTGGGGGCGAGCTGTCACATCCCTAGTCTGGTATGACCTAGACTAGCTAGTCATTTGTGCATCATGTTTAAATTCCATTTAATTTTGAAATGAGGATTTGTGAAACCCTCAGAATCATCTCTGAAAATGACCCAAATAAAAATTGTTCCAAAAAGGTCCAAGGAAATGTTCATGTTGCTCTCTGAAAATATTGGTCAGAGGTAAAATTCAAACAAATATTTTAGGAGGTCATGGATATTTAATTTTGGCCATTTGGATTAATCCGATAATTATTTGCCTTGGATATATATTGTTATATATATAAAATATTGTCCAAAAATTATGCCATTTATAAAGGAGCTCTGGAATAATATAGTTAGCTCCTGCAAAAATTGGCATAAGGTAATAAATTGATTTAATATTATTACTAAATCAAAACATATGTCAAAATATTAGAAAAGAGATAAAAAGAGGAGATACTTACCTGGGCCTCCTCCCTGTGCGGCCTGGCCGGCCCAGCTGGCCAGCCCAGCCCACCTGGCCCCCTCCTGTGTCGTCTTCGTCCTCGACAGGGGGATGGGCGCGTGCCCGACGCGCGCGCGCTCCGCCGCGCCACGCCACCAGCCCCCCTGCCTGCCTGCCCTCTCCCCTCCTCGTCTGGACGTCTCTGGAGACGCCACGCGCCGCCCCGACCCCTCTCACTCTTCCCCCCGTGCTCCTCCTCTCCCCCTGCTCTTTCCCTCGCACACCCGAGCGCCATCACCGCCGCCGCTCGCCGTTGCCGCGGCCACCGGCCTCCCCTCGCCCTCCGCCCGAGACTAGAAGCTCCGCCTCGTCGTCCGCATCATCCTCGACGAGCCAAGTGACCAGGGACGCGCCCCATCGCCAACACCGTCGTCTTCTTCATCGCCGGCCGCCGTGGATCCCCATCGCCGCCCCGCCGTCTCCAGTGCGTCCCCGAGCCCGCTTCGACGCCCGCTGCAACCGCTGTGAGCTCCGCCACCGTTTCCCCCTCTCCGCTTAGTCACCCGCACGCCGTAGCCCTCCTCCCCACCACGGCCGAAGCTTCCTGCCGCCGTTCATGTCGCCGCCGTCGCCCTGGCCACCACAGCTTGCAACCCAGCACCCCATCGTGCTCCCGGTGCCACGAGGGTGCCACCGAGCCCCTCAGGTGGCCTCCCCGTGCCCCGCAGCCCGATCCTGCTCGCGCCCGAACTCCGGCCGCCGCCCAAGTGGTCGCCGCCATCGATTTAGGCCGTCTCCGGTGAAACGGAGGGCACCAGTGGATGCGCGCGAGCCCCAGCTTCCCGCGCGTGCCCTCCGCTGCTCGATTGCGCGCCGGAGTGGCAATCCCGCGCCCTCCGTCGCGTTTGCTGCCGCCGGCGGCTAAACGCCAGCGTGTTAGCCCCAGTTGACCAGGGGGTTTGACCTCCCCTGGCTCAATGACAAGTGGGGCCCGTCCCTGCTAATTTTAGTTAAATAGTAACTAAACCTAATTAGCCACTAACACTGACCAGTGGGCCCCGACCCCCCCTAATCTTTTAATTAAGTTAATCTAACCCTCTGTTTACCCTGTGACACTGTCGGGTGGACCCCACGTGTCAGGTTTGACCCCAGTCAGCCGCAGTTGACTGCTGACATCGTGCTGATGTCATGCTGGCGCAATATATATTTTCTGGAATTAAAATAATTCAGGAAATTCCAGAAATTGATTCAAACTTCAAAAATTCATATCAATTCAACCGTAGCTCAGATTAAAATAATTTATATATGAAAAATTATCAGAAAAATGCAATCTTTCAATCTGTACTAGTTTCATGCATGACAAACCAACTTATACATGCTGTATATGAGAAAACACATTATGGCATTTATAAGAGCTTACTTTGGAGATGCATCTGAGCTTTTGGTTCAAATGGACTTCAAACCAAATGATTACTAGCTGCATTAGCTCAAACAACATCACATCTTCACGCCATGTTCATGCATCATATTGTTGCATATGTTTGTGTATTGATTGCCGACACTGTTCCTTCTCGATAGGTCCTGCTCTGGAGTCTGTTCCAGAGTACCTGTCTGTGAAGCAGTGCCTCCTCTGTTGATTTACCAGGCAAGCAAACCCCCTTGTTCATTTCGATAAAACCCTACTCTCTCGCTCCTGCTCTCAGTTATTGCATTAGGACAACAATGATTCATCTGCTACTTTGTGCTGCGGTAGTTGAACCCATTCCTTTGCATGACCTGTCGTTGCCACAGTAAATAGTTGAAACCCACTAGCATGTGTAGGAGTTGATTGAAGCCACTGATGTGTTCCTACCATGCTATGCCTGCTATTGCTTAGAGTTGTGTCAGGTCTGGTTCATTGGGAATGAATTGGAGTGTTACGATATGTTCTGATGCTGAGAGTGAAGTGTGTGAACACGATTTGGTAAAGGTAGTGGTGAGAGGCCATGTAGGAGTACATGGTGGGTTGTCTCACTGGAACCGTCCTTAAGCACTGAGTTCTATGTATGTTGTCCAATGACTCGATACTACCACACATTGGAATGCTTAAGTGCTCCTCTCGACTTATTAACCAACTTGACCTCTGTCCAGGAGTCGCAACTAGTTTCTGGTGTTTGTAGGTAGTGCTATTTTTCTACCAAGTGGCACCCGGCAGGGTGGGCTTGGGACAGACTAGGCACCGGTGGCACGGTGTACCAAGTGGCACCAGGATGGTGGGCTTGGGAACCCTGCTCACATCATTTGGGGCCGTGAGCGACACCCCGGCCGGATCTTCTTACGGATGGAACCCGAATAGGCGATAAACCTGGGCTAGAGTCTTGTGTGGTTAGTCAGGTCGTGGCCGACACCCTCGCCAGGCTTCCGCTTGAAGGTTGCCGAGATACATGACGTGTACATGGCGGTAAGTGGCGAGAGCGTGTGTGAAGAAGTACACCCCTGCAGGGTTAACATGATCTATTCGAATAGCCGGGTCCACGGTTATGGACTTCTTGGATGCTTACATGGTACATAGACAACTTGAAGTGGACACTCTAAAATGCTCAAGACAAGTGTGAGTGCTATGGATGGCCTTCTCGTAGGGAGACGGGAATGAATCCATAGTGGTGTATTGTGTGGTGATTAGTGGACTCGTGTGCGCCATATCACCTCAAGAAGTTCTGGTAGTCGTAAAACAGGATAGCCACAGAGTCAAAGCTGGCTTGCTGCAACTAAACCCCACATTACTCTCTTGATACAAATGCATGTATGATAGGATCTGATGTAAGTCTTGCTGAGTACCTTTGTACTCATGTTGCTTTATTTATGTTTTTGCAGCGGAGACTTCGGTCTTAATAGTGTTCTCGTGGACTTCGACAAGTAGCTTGTACCTCAGCTACGATCTTGATCGGACGTTGTAGATAGTCAGGCTTTCAGCCTTTTTCATTTATAGATGTCTGTACTCAGACATGTAATGCTTCCGTTTGTTGCTTGATTGCTCTGAATGTTGGGTCATGTGACCCCTATCTGTAATAATGCTATGATGGCTCTTTGAGCCTTATCTATATGAGTTGTTGAGTTATGCTGTGATGCCATGTTGTACAGCACATACTTGCATATTATGCGTACGTGTAATGTGTATTGCTATGTGTGGGATCTGACTATCTAGTTGTTTATCCTTAGTAGTCTCTCTTACCGGGAAATGTCTCCTAGTGCTTCCACTGAGCCCTGGTAGCTTGCTACTGCTCCGGAACACTTAGGCTGGCCGGCATGTGTCCTTCTTCGTTCCTGTGTCTGTCCCTTCTGGGAAATGTCACGCGATGAATACCGGAGTCCTGCTAGCCCAGTGCTACAGCCTGGATTCACTCGCTGATGACCGACACGTTCGATGCTGGGTCATGGATGCCTGTCCCTGTAAGTTAGTGCCACTTTGGGTTTACGACTAGCCATGTCAGCCCGGGCTCTTTATCATATGGATGCTAGCGACACGATCATATACGTGTGCCAAAAGGCGCAAACGGTCCCGGGCAAAGGTAAGGCGACACCCGTGGGGATACCGTGCGTGAGGCCGCAAAGTGATATGAGGTGTTACATGCTAGATCGATGTGGCCTTGAGTCGGGGTCCTGACAATATGTTGCTGTTATAAGAATGATCATGATGCCCTCATGTCCATATTTTATTTTATCGACACCTCTATCTCTAAACATGTGGACATATTTTTCGATATCGGCTTCCGCTTGAGGACAAGCGAGGTCTAAGCTTGGGGGAGTTGATACGTCCATTTTGCATCATGCTTTTCTATCGATATTTATTGCATTATGGGATGTTATTAGACATTATGTCACAATACTTATGCCTATTCTATCTTATTTTACAAGGTTTACATGAAGAGGGAGAATGCCGGTAGCTGGAATTCTGGGTTGGAAAAGGAGAAAATATTAGAGACCTATTCTGCACAACTCCAAAAGTCCTGAAACTCCACGGAAGTTAGTTTTAGAATATATAAAAATATTGGGCGAAGAAAGCACCAGAGGGGGGCCACCCACCATCCACGAGGGTGGGGGGCACACCCTACCCCCTGGGCGCGCCCCCTGCCTCGTGGGCCCCCTGGCAGGCCTCCGGTGCCCATCTTTGGCTATATGAAGTGTTTCGCCCTGGAAAATATCATAAGCAAGCTCTCGGGACGAAACTCCGCCGCCACGAGGCGGAACCAATCTAGGGCTCCGGTGGAGCTGTTCTGCCAAGGAAACATCCCTCCGGGAAGGGGAAATCATCATCATCGTCATCACCATCGATCTGTCCTGGGAGGGGGTCAATCTCCATCAACATCTTCACCAACACCATCTCATCTCAAACCATAGTTCATCTCTTGTATCCAATCTTTGTCCCAAAACCTCAAATTGGTACTTGTGGGTTGCTAGTATTGTTGATTACTCCTTGTAGTTGATGCTAGTTGGTTTACTTGGTGGAAGATCATATGTTTAGATCCTTTATGCATATTAATACCCATCTGATTATGAACATGAATATGATTTGTGAGTAGTTACGTTTGTTCCTGAGGACATGGGAGAAGTCTTGCTATAAGTAGTCATGTGAATTTGGTATTCGTTTGATATTTTGATGAGATGTATGTTGTCTTTCCTCTAGTGGTGTCATGTGAACATCGACTACATGACACTTCATCGTTGTTTGGGCCTAGGGGAAGGCATTGGGAAGTAATAAGTAGATGATGGGTTGCTAGAGTGACAGAAGCTTAAACCCTAGTTTATGTGTTGCTTCGTAAGGGGCTGATTTGGATCCATATGTTTCACGTTGTGGTTAGGTTTACCTTAATACTTCTTTTGTAGTTGCGGATGCTTGCAAGGGGGGTTAATCATAAGTGCGATGCTTGTCCAAGGAAGGGCAGTACCCAAGCACCGGTCCACCCACATATCAAATTATCAAAGTACCGAACGCGAATCATATGAGCGTGATGAAAACTAGCTTGACGATAATTCCCATGTGTCCTCAGGAGCGCTCTCCTTTATATAAGAGTTTCTCCAGGCTTGTCCTTTGCTACAAAAAGGATTGGGCCATCTTGCTGCACCTTAGTTACTTTTATTACTTGTTACCCGTTACAAATTACCTTATCACGAAACTATCTGTTACCGATAATTCAGTGCTTGCAGAGAATACCTTACTATAAACTTCTTATCATTTCCTTCTGCTCCTCGTTGGGTTCGACACTCTTACTTATCGAAAGGACTACGATAGATCCCCTATACTTGTGGGCCATCACATGCTGCCCACCAAATTTTGGTAGTAGTTGTTGTGTTTTGCCATAGGAGATCCTCTATCTTCCGCCAAACTCTTGGTGTGGAAGGACATGAACCAGTAATGCATTCTGGTTGCTTGATCGGACCACCATATTCAATAAAAAATCGATGACGTCTATATTGGTAGCTCACTCACAGTTGAAGTAATGGAAACCCTATTGCACACACGAAACTTTTGAACCACAACCCACTCTCCGTTGGCATGGGGAGGCTGGAATTTGCTTTCTAGCAGCGACCTTATCCCTGTGCCTCCTCGGCCCCAGATCAGGAGGTGTGTGTCTGCCCTCCTCTTCACCGCAACTTGCGGTGAGTGGCTATTTCTCCCCATTGTTCTCAGCTTCAAAGAGAGATCTCAAATCCTTGTAGACATCATCAGTTGGAACCTTGCCAGCTCCTCCAATGTAGTCTAACTGTTGACTCAGTCTATTGCTGGTGCCGGCGAGAAGAATGGCCAGGGATCCACCGCTTTTGGCTCCCGGGACACTGGTGGCACTACAAAAAAAGACACATCCATGACATTTTGGGTCGAACAAATTTTTTTCTGTCATACTTATGACACTTCGATGACGATAATTGTGACAAAACCCGGTATCATCATAGATGTGGTGGGGTCCTACTTCTATGACAAAAAATCATGACAAAAATGGGCTTTTCGTCCTGGGCGGGCCGGAGACGCAACTGCATGACATTCTTTGGGCTGTCCATGACGGAAAAAGCCATGGTAGAAGTGAGGGCGAGGAAAATATCGGGGAGTTCCCGGTTATGGTGGGTGGTCGGGGGCCGAGCAATGCACGTTTCTCTCGTATGTACGCGCATGTGTGCGAGGCATTGGGCTCTAACTAAACCCAAGCGAGGTGTTGGGCACTAACTGAACCGAGCGATTGCACTGCAGGCTACGTGTTACTGAACCCGAGCGATTGATCGATCCCTTGCTATTAACTGAACCCGAGTGATTCCTTCACCACTGCTGCTAACTGAAGCCGATCGATGCTGCCTCTAGATGAACAGTGAGCGTTGTTGGGGGCTTTGGATGAACAGTTCCCGGTGGGGGTTGGATGAATAGGCCCCCGTGGTAGTAGAGGCCGTTGCCGTTGGATGAATAGTACCCCGATGGATTGAGTCGGTGGATGAATAGGACCCCATGGAGGGCTGGATGAACAGGACCCCATGAAGGGCTGGTTGAACAGTAGCCGATGGAGGGTTGGTTGAACAATAGCCGGTGGAGGGCTGGATGAACAGTAGCCCGTGGAGGGGTGGTTGAACAGGACCCCGTGGAGAGTGCTGGTTGAACAGTAGCCGGTGGAGGAGCGCGTGGTGGAGGATGGATGAACAGGAGCCCGTGGATGAACAGTCGCAAGTGGAAGCTGGAGGAGGTCGATGGTGGATGAACAGGAGCCCGTGGAGGCTGGAGGAGGTCGACGGTGGAGATGAACAGTATCCCGTGGAGTCTAGTTTTGCGGTACGCCACACCCCTCCTGATGAACAGGACCCCCCTTTCGACCGTAGAGCTCCAACACAAGTCTGTTTCCCCCGTTTTGCGGTACGCCACACCCCTCCCAATCAACCGGACCCCGTTTCGACCGTAGAAGGTCCGTTTCCTCCGTTTTGCGGTATGCCAGACCCCTCCTGATGAACAGGATACCATTTCGACCATGGTCGGTCGAACACAAGGCCATTTCCTCTGTTATGTGGCACGCCAGGCCTCGTTTCCATCGGCTGTTCTGTCCAAGCCAGTTGGCTCCCGATGAACACGACGACGCATTCCGTTCCGACCCAGTCGGTTGCGTCCCCATGATCATGATGGCGGCGCAGCTTCTCCATTCCAACACAGCCATGTACACGAGTCCTGGCCGTACGTATGTGCGAGTAGGTGTTCGAGACCCCGCCCTTATGTACGTACATGTCCGTATTTTCTCTCTTGCACCTTGGCCGTTCTACGTACGTGTACATGCTACGTGCGCGCCTCTACTACGACACGCGCCCTTCCTTATGCGACCATGGTTCATTGATGCAGCCTGCAGATAGACCGATCGTATGTACATACACGTTCGCGACCAGAATGACAATGCTACATACGCTTTGACCAGGTAGGTCCCGACTGTCAGGCACTTCCTTCCATGCGAAGATGTAGCTAGCAGTCAGGGGCGAATATTTTTTTTGCCCGTAACATGGACGCACTTCCTTGCATGCGAAGATATAACTGGTGGGTCCCAGTAGTTAGGGGGAACTTTTTTTTTCGCGGAATACGGTGGCCCATCCGGTGGGTCCCTGCTGTCAGGTGGAGGAATCATTATTTTCCGCGTAATAAGGAGGCACTTCCTTGCTGTGGCCGTGGACCTAGCTATCAGCCTCTCCATGTACAGTACTCTTTTGATGGAAGTCGGTCGTTGACCACATTAACCACGCCGCATCGAGAGCACCAAGGCGGTGGACGACGGCGAGGCCTAGGAAGGGGACGATGCGGAGCCGGGGAAGACGCGTCAGTGGATGCCCACACGGAGAGGAGTACGAGGGTTCACTGGTTCGGCTGCGACGTGAGGCTGCTGTCGTCATAGGGCCTGGCCAGCGGTGGGAGTAGTAGGGGCGGTGAGGCCTCCGCAACAGCACAGCCGGCTACAGGAGGCAGGAGCAGGCGGCACGACTGGCGCTGCTTTGGGCGGCTGGAGCAAGAAGACCAGAGGTTGAAGAAGCAGTACGTCCGTTGGATGGACATTGTACGGTCACTGGAGCTAGAATCGTTCATACTGACTAAGTTGATAAAGCCCTCCATCCCCGTCAACTTAGTAGGCCCACATGTCAGCCTCCCACCAAGCTGGGTCCCAGCTAGCAGGGGGAGTATTCATTTTTTAGTGCGTAATAAGGAGGCACTTCCTTGTGTGCGAATATATAGCTGGTGGGTCCGACCAGTCAGCGGGGGGAACGTTTTTTTCGCGAAATACAGAGGCCCTTCCGGTGGGTCCCAGATGTCAAGTGGAGGAATCATTATTTTGCGCGTAATAAGGAGGCATTTCCTTGTGTGCGGCCGTGGACCCAGCTATCAGCCTCTCCACGTAAAGTCCATGTCCGATGGATGTCGTTCGTTGACCATGTTGACCACGACGCGCCGAGAGCACCAGGGCGGTGGATGACGGTGAGGCCTAGGAAGGGTGTTGGGTTCTACGGTAGGGAGCGTCGACTGCAAATTAAAATTTCCTATGCGCAGAACAACCAAGAACATGCTACGGGAGATGGATCGTAGTTCGTTACCACTAGACGTGCAGTGCCGTGAAGCGGAAGAAGAGTTGGGGCAGCGTGTCCGCGTGGATCGTCTCCTCCTCGTCCGATCTCCCTCACACAGCCGGTAGTCAGTTCCCACGTATAGGTTCGTGGGAGTGGCGCAAGTGCACCGCCTCTAACGGTATCCGCGCGTGCAGGAGGAACATCGTGCGGCACACTGCTAGGTCTGATCACACAACCGGCGACGAGTGGAGGTGTCTATTCGCAACACATGCAAACCCTAGTGACAGCGCCGAAGCGATCAATCACGTGAGTGTGCGGCACCTCCACTTTATATAGGCATCCGTCGCAGGCTCAACACTTGGGCCTGATACGTCCATTTTGCATCATGATTTTATATTGATATATATTGCATTATGGGCTGTTATTACACATTCTGTCACAATACTTATGCCTATTCTCTCTTATTTTACAAGGTTTACATAAAGAGGGAGAATGCCGGCAGCCGGGATTCTGGACTGGAAAAGGAGCAAATATTAGAGACCTATTCTGCACAGCTCCAAAAGTCCTGAAACATCAAGAAAGATGTTTTCAGAATATATATAAAATACTGAGCGCAAGAAGTTCACCAGGGGGGCACACCCTGCCCACGAGGGTGGGGGCGCGCCCTACCCCCCTGGGTGCGCCCCCTACCTCATGGGCCCCCTGGTGGCCCTCCGGTGGTCATGTTCTGCTATATGAAGTCTTTCGATGTGAAAAAAAAATCATAAGCCATCTTCTCGGATGAAACTCCGCCGCCATGAGGCGGAACCTTGGCGGATCCAATCTAGGGCTCCCGCAAAGCTATTCTGCTGGGGAAACTTCCCTCCGGGAGGGGGAAATCATCGCCATCGTCATCACCAATGCTCCTCTCATCGGGAGAGGGCAATCTCCATCAACATGTTCATCAGCACCACCTCCTCTCAAAACCCTAGTTCATCTCTTGTATCCAATTCTTGTCTTCAAGTCCGGGATTGGTGCTAGTAGGTTGCTAGTAGGGTTAATTACTCCTTGTAGTTGATGCTAGTTGGTTTATTTGGTGGAAGATCATATGTTCAGATCTATATGCATATTAATACCCCTCTGATTATGAACATGTTTATGCTTTGTGAGTAGTTACGTTTGTTCCTGAGGACATGGGAGAAGTCTTGCTATTAGTAGTCAAGTGAATTTGGTATTCGTTCGATATTTTGATGAGATGTATGTTGTCTCTCCTCTAGTGGTGTTATGTGAACATCGACTACATAACACTTCACCATGATTTGGGCCTAGAGGAAGGCATTGGGAAGTAATAAGTAGATGATGGGTTGCTAGAGTGACAGAAGCTTAAACCCTAGTTTATGTGTTGCTTCGTAAGGGGCTGATTTGGATCCATATGTTTCATGATATGGTTAGGTTTACCTTAATACTTTTGTTGTAGTTGCGGATGCTCGCAATAGAGGTTAATCATAAGTGGGATGCTTGTCCAAGTAAGGACAGTACCCAAGCACCGGTCCACCCACATAACAAATTATCAAAGTACCGAACGCAAATCATATGAGCGTGATGAAAACTAGCTTGACGATATTCCCATGTGTCCTCGGGGGCACTTTTCTCTATATAAGAGTTTGTCCAGGCTTGTCCTTTGGTACAAAAAGGATTGGGACACCTTGCTGCACCTTATTTACTTTTGTTACTTGTTGCTCGTTACAAATTATCCTATCACAAAACTATCTGTTACCACTTATTTTAGTACTTGCAGAGAATACCTTGCCGGAAACCACTTATCATTTCCTTCTGCTCCTTGTTGGGTTCGACACTCTTACTTATCGAAAGGACTACGATAGATCCCCTATACTTGTGGGTCATCAAGATCTTTTCTGGCGCCGTTGCTGGGGAGTGAAGCGCCTTTGGTAGGTAGAATTTGGTAAGGAAAAATTTATATAGTGTGCTGAAATTTACTGTTACTTGTTATTATGGAAAGTAATCCTCTGAGGGGCTTGTTCGGGGTATCTTCACCCCGACTAGTAGAGCAAAGAGTTGCTCCTCAACCTACTGAACCTACTGAAAATGAAAATGAAAATGTCTGCTTTGAATTTCCTTCGGGTATGTTAGAAAAACTGCTAGCTAATCCTTTTGCAGGAGATGGAACAATGCATCCTGATGAGCACCTAATATATGTTGATGAAGTTTGTGGATTATTTAAGCTTGCAGGTGTACCCGGAAATGTTGTTAAGAAGAAGGTCTTCCCTTTATCTTTGAGGGAGGATGCATTGACATGGTATAGGCTATGTGATGATACGGGGTCATGGAACTACAAACGATTGAAATTGGAATTTCATCAGAAGTTTTATCATATGCATCTTGTTCATCGTGATCGCAATTATATATATAATTTCTGGCCTCGCGAAGGAGAAAGCATCGCTCAAGCTTGGGGGAGGCTTAAATCAATGTTATATTCATGACCCAATCATGAGCTCTCAAGAGAGATGATTATTCAAAGTTTATATGCTCGACTTTCTGATAACAATCGCACCATGCTCGATACTTCTTGTGTTGGCTCTTTTATGATGAACTATTGAATTCAAATGGGATTTATTGGAAAGAATTAAACGCTACTATGAACATTGGGACCTCGACAAAGGTAAGGAGTCAGGTATGACACCTAGGTTTGATTGTGTTAAATCTTTTATGGATACCGATGTTTCCCATAAGTTTAGCACTAAATATGGACTTGACTCTGAGATAGTAGCTTCTTTCTGTGAATCTTTTGCAACTTATGTTGATCTCCCCAAGGAGAAGTGGTTTAAATATCATCCTCCCATAGAAGTAAAAGTAGCTGCACCTATTAAAGTTGAAGAAAATACTATCACTTATAATGATCCTATTGTTCTTGCTTCTTATGTTGAGAAACCACCTTTCCCTGTTAGGATAAATTATCATGCTAAAGCTTCAACTGTGGTTCATAAAAGCAATATTAAAACTTATACACCTTCTGGGCAAATTAAAGTTGAACCTGATATTGCTATTGTTAAAGATCTCTTGTCTGATAATATTGATGGGCATGTTATTCATTTTCTTGATGAGACTGCTAGAATTGCTAAACCTTGTGCTAAAGATAAAAACAGACATGTGGTAAGCATGCCTGTTATTTCTGTTAAAATAGGAGTCATTGTTATCATGGCTTATGTGATATGGGTGCTTGTGCTAGTGCAATACCTTACGCCTTATACAAAGAAATTATGCATGATATTGCACCTGCTGAGATAGAAGATATTGATGTCACAATTAAACTTGCCAATAGAGATACTATTTTACCAATGGGAATTGTTAGAGATGTTGAAGTCTTGTGTGGGAAAACTAAATATCCTGCTGATTTTCTTGTTCTTGGTTCCCCACAAGATAGCTTTTGTCCCATTATATTTGGTAGACCCTTCTTAAACACTGTTAATGCTAAGATAGATTGCAAAAAGGATGTTGTTACTATAGGTTTAGATGGTATGTCTCATGAATTTAATTTCTCTAAATTTAGTAGACAACACCGTGAAGAAGAATTACCTAGTAAGGATGAAACTATTGGTCTTGCTTCTATTGCCGTACCTCCTAGTGATCCTTTAGAACAATATTTGCTAGACCATGAAAATGATATGTTTATGAATGAAAGAAGGGAAATAGATGAAGTATTCTTTAAACAGGAACCTATTCTGAAAAACAATTTACCTGTTGAAATCCTAGGGGATCCTCCTCAACCCAAGGGTGAACCCATGTTTGAGCTTAAACCGTTGCCTGATACTCTTAAATATGCTTATCTTAATGAGAAAAAGATATATCCTGTTATTATTAGTGCTAACCTTTCAGAGCATGAGGAAGAGAGATTATTGAAAACTCTGAAGAAGCACCGTGCTGCTATTGGGTATACTCTTGATGATCCTAAGGGCATTAGTCTCACTCTATGTCAACATAAAATAAATTTGGAAGAAGATGCTAAACCAGTTTGTGATCATCAACGATGGCTAATGTCACAGCCCTAGCTCAGCCCCTGTTGTCCTTGCTTGATCTTGCTGCATCATGTCTAAATTTCTGAAACTTGAATTCAGGATTGTTGAAACCTCAGAAATCTGATTAAAAGAAGGGCAAGCACCCTTTAAATTGCATTCTGTGAATCCAAAATGCCCTAAAAATCGTTTTGTGAATTTTGGCAAGAGTTATATATCGAACCAAAATTCTGGAACATTTTTAAGGAATTATTTGGTCTCTGAATTTAAATCAATAATCTATTTGAATTTGGGGGTATATTCATAATATATAATGAATATATTTTCAAATGCTTTGTAATGTTTTATGTACTTTTGGAATAGCCAGAGAGGTAACATAAAATATCTCAGAATGTTTTGGCACTGTTTGAAATTATTTTGAATTTGAAAACAGTGGCAAAATAAAATGAAAAGGGAAACAGAACAGAAAAATTAAAGAAGAACAAAACTCACCTGATCCACTTACCTGGTGGCCCAACAGGACCGGCCCAGCTAGGCCCAGCCCACTTACCTCCTCGCTCGTCGTCTTCCACTACCAGTAGGTAGAGGCGAAGACGCATGCGCGCGCTGGGAGGCCTCCACCTCCTGCTTCGCGCTGGCAGCGTCCCCGCAAGTCCAGCTGCTCGCCTGGAGATGCCCGGCACCCCCTGCACCTCTTCCCTCTCCCCCTGGACCTCTTCCCCTCATCTGCTTTCTCCGCGCAGCACCACCGAACACACCCGCCGCCGACGACGAGCACCACCGCGGCCACCGGGCACCCCTCACCCTTCCGCTGAGTCCAGAAGAACCACCAGAACCTCCTCGTCCTCCCAATCGAGCTACTAGACGCCAGGAGGCCCTGCTTCATCGTCATCGCGGTCATCTTCAACCTCGGGCACCCGAGCCCCTCGCCGTCGATTCACTGCACTCCGGCCGCCCTCGAGCCCACTGACCCTCCAAACGGACTCACGGTGAACCCCCGAGTCGTCTCCCCCTTCTCCCTTGGTCGCTTTCGACCTCTCGTCCATAGCCCCGTCTTGGCCGAGAATTCCACGCCGTCGGCGATGTCGCCGCCGTCACTGCAGCCACTGAGGCTCGAAACCAAGCACGGTACCGTGCTCCTAGCATCTTCGGGAGCTCAGTGAGCCCCTTAGCCAGCCCTCCCGTCCTCTGTGGCCTCGCCCCGCTTGAACCCGTAGCTCCGGCCGCCGCAGTTGCCATCATCGCCATCGCTGTAGTGCACCCCAGCTGCTGTCGCTGGCTGCAATGGATGTGCGCGAGCCTGGGGGTCTCGTAGAGCCCTCCGCCGCTCTTTTGGTCGCCGGAGGGCGAAACCCGGCGCCCTCCGTCGTCTCTGGCTCCGCCGGCGACGAGCCACGGGTCAACTCCGGCGAGTTGACCCGGGTTTGACCCTAGTTTGACCCCCCAGGTCACTAACACGTGGGCCCACCCCTGATAATTCTTAGTTAGGTTTAGTTAAAGCTAATTAACCTAGATTAGTGCTTGATCTAACACTAACTAACGTTGTTAGTTAGATGTGTCACTGACTAGTGGTCCCCACAGGTCAGGTTTGACCTGGACGGCGCCTGTTGAGCTGCTGAAGTTAGCATGATGCAATGCTGACGCAGTAATAGGTTTTTTTGGATTTATTCTTACTCAGGAAATTCCAGAAAATAGTATAAACTTCAAAAATTCATATAAATTCATCCGTAGCTCAGAATGAAATAATTTATATATGAAAAATGATCAGGAAAATCCAATCTATCCATCTGTACCTTTTTCATGCATGATAGAACAACTTATGGCTGCTTTTAGGCCAAATCTTATAATGGCATTTAAACCTTCACATATGGAGTTTGAATTTGAACCTAGGGTTCAAACCAACTTCATTTAACCTGTTGCTAGTTGCATTAGCTCAAACCACATATTATTGCCATGTCATGATCATGCACCATATTGTGCATTGCATTGATTGTGTCTCTTCTTTGTTTGTCGGTGCTTGTCCCCTCTCGGTAGACGACGTACCGACGATGAGTTCGATGACACAGATGAAGAACTATTATATCTTCAGCAGTGCCAGGCAAGCAAAACCCCCTTGTTCATTCCGATGCAATCCCACTCTCTCGCTCATGCTCTCTTTTACTGCATTAGGACAACAACATTTCAACTGTTACATGTTGCGGTAGCTGAACCCCTTTCCTCTGCATGACCTGTCATTGTCACAGTAAATAGATGAAACCCACTAGCATGAGTAGGAGTTGTTTGAGCCCTGATGTGCCTACTCATTCATGTTTGTTTGTCATGCCTGCTACTGCTTAGAGTTGAGTCAGGTCTGATTCATCGGGGATGAATTGGAATGTGGTGAACATGTCCTACTATTGAGAGCTAAGTGTGTGAACACGATTTGGTAAAGGTAGCGGTGAGAGACCATGTAGGAGTACATGGTGGGTTGTCTCATTGAAACCGTCCTCAGGAACTGAGTTCTGTGTTTGTGATCCATGAACAGTTACTACCACACATTGGAATGCTTAAGTGCCCCTCTTGACTCATTAATCAACCTGATCTCTATCCAGGAGTTGCAACTAGTTTCTGGTGTTTGTAGGTAGTGCTAGTAGTCTACTAAGTGGCACCCGGTACAGGTGGGCTTGGGACAGACTAGGCACAGTGGCACGGTGTACCAAGTGGCACCCGTATGGTGGGCTTGGGAACCCTGCTCACATCGTTTGGGGTTGTGAGCGACACCCAGGCCGGATCTCCTTGCGGATGGAACCCGAATAGGCGATAAACCTGGACTAGAGACTTGTTGGTTAGTCAGGTCGTGGCCGAATCCCTCGCCAGGCTTCCGCTTGAAGGTTGCCAAGATACACGATGTGTACATGGTGGTAAGTGGCGAGAGCATGTGTGAAGAAGTACACCCCTACAGGGTTATCATTATCTATTCGAATAGCCGGATTCCTCGGATATGGAAACATGGACCCCTTGCATAGTTCATAGACAAGTGGAAGTGGATACTCTAAAATGCGCAAGATAAGAGTGAGTGCTATGGATGGCGTTCTCGTAGGGAGACGGGAGCGGATCCATAGTGGTGTATTGGTATGGTGAATATGTGGACTCGTGTGCGCCACCTCAAAAGAGTTACTTGCAGTCGTAGTTCAGGTCAGCCACTGAGTCAAAGCTGGCTTGCTGCAGTTAAAATCCACCATCCCCTTTGTTGATACCGATGCATATGTAGTTAGTTCTGATGTAAGTCTTGCTGGGTACATTTGTACTCACGTTTGCTTATTTTATGTTTTGCAGAGAGACTTCAGTCTCGCTAGTAGTTTCGCGTGGGCTTCGACGTTTAGCTTGATACCTAAGCTACGATCTTGTGCCCTCGGCGGGATCTGGTAGATAGTCAGGCTTCTCAGCCTTTTTCATTTATAGATGTCCGAACTCAGACATGTTAAGCTTCCGCATGTGCTTTGATTGTATGCTATGATTGTTGGGTCATGAGACCCATGTTTGTAATATCTCGCTCCTCGGAGCCTATTGAATAAATACTTGAGTCGTAGAGTTATGTTGTGGTGCCATGTTGTATTTACACATATCGAGCATATTGTGTGTATGATTGAAATGCTTGGTATGTGTGGGATCCGACAACCTAGTTCTTTATCCTTGGTAGCCTCTCTTATGGGGAAATGTAGTCTTGTGCTTCCATGAGCCTAGTAGTCCGCTACAGCCCGGTTCACGGGAGTCCTGCTAGCTCAGCACTACTGCTCCGGAGCACTTGACTGGCCGGCGTGTGATTCACTCCGTTCCTGTGTCTGTCCCTTCAGGGAAATGTCACGCGGTGACATCCGGAGTCCTGCCTAGCCTGCTACAGCCCGGGTTCCCGGAGTCCTGTTAGCCCAGTGCTACAGCCCGGATTCACATGCTGCTGACTGACATGGTCGATGTTGATTCATGTATGCTTGTCCCCGTAAGTTAGTGCCACTTTGGGTTCACGACTAGTCATGTCGTTCCGGGTTCTCTGTCATATGGATGCTAGCAACACTATCATATACGTGAGCCAAAAGGCGCAAATGGTCCCGGGCCATGGTAAGGCGACACTCGTGGGAATACCGTACGTGAGGCCGCAAAGTGATATGAGGTGTTATCGGATAGATTGATGTGACTTGGAATCGGGGTCCTGGCAGCTTTGGTATCAGAGCCTGGCTGCCTGTAGGATTACCAAGCCAACCGGTCAAAGTTGAGTCTAGAAATGCTTTAGTTATGTAAGGGAATTGATTGTGGAAGGGAACGTAAGGCTCTTTTTACTCCTTATCCTCATGACCTCCTGATTTGAGTCATCTCATCTTTTCTACGGGGTTAAGAACTAGGCTTCTCTTCTATCTCTCAGGATGACGTGTTACTAAACCGTAGTTGCCTAGGATCGTTGAGTTCAAGCCTCAATTCAGTTCGTACTACCTCCATATGTTCATAGCTGGCCTCAGAACCTTGATATTATGATGTTGAGTGGTTATGCCACCATTTTTTGCAGGATGTCTCAAATCATTTTGAGCATTTATAGCCGTTATGCTGTCCGAGTCATCCCAGGTTTCTAGATAGTCTGATGCACTTGCAATCACTTCTCCATGTTACTGATGTCCATTTGGGCCAGATTAATCACACTAACCAGTGTGTTGAGGTATTCATTGCCTCGATATATATGTTGGAGCTATTATTATGACCCTAGGTGTCCTAGAGAACCACCCAGTAATCTAGCAATGCTTTGTGTCCCAAGTGTGATGATTCTGGCCATCATTCTCGAAAGCATCCCGTGATGCTACTTAGTAGTAGGTATTCTACTCCTGGGTTTCTGAACCCGAGATTCACCCTACTTACTTCATGTTGATAGTGTTGCTAGTTCCTTTAGGATATTAGTAACTTTGCGATAGTCCTCGAGGTCCGTGGTATTTCCTTCTTCCAAACACCATGAACCATTCTTGGCAGAAGTTCTTTTGAACCGAAAGATCACAACAAAAGCGCTCTTGATGAGTTCTCCATTCTATATTGTGAATCTGCCAGTCCTTCTTCTTCTGCGTGGGTTATCCGGAAAAAATATGTTGAACTTGTTCGACATACTAATCCATGCATCCACAACTCAAAAAAAGTTATATGTTCCTTGAGTTGTCCCCCTTTCGTTGTATCCCGACCTTATCTATCAGTTGATATCCAAGTTTATGTCGTGCATTCGTGTTATCGATGCCTAGTATTCTTGTGGTCAATCGAGCCATTCTATTCCGGAATGACTAGGAGAAACAAGCTCCAGTACCTCATCCATTTCCAGGATTGGGTCAAAGCAGTTGTATTCTGCAGATCAAATACGATCAAGCTTTTGGTCTGTTCTACCCTAAAGTATTACCCACTTTATGTCAGGAACGTCATGACAATTGCACCTTCTCTTACAAATTCTTGACGTAGTGATACTTCTCGCCATCATTATTCATTCCTCGGTGTCGTGTTATCGCAGCCGGAATGCCGACAAGTGAATCGTCATGTGTGAAATCAATACTCCTAGCAACCGTGTTGCTTGATAGTTAATGGAGAATAATATCATTCTTAGCGTGTTGGATTTTGCACCACTATTCTAAGATTGATTATGCTATCTAGTCCATTTTCTTGGTGCACCCTTCGATCAATGAGTTAGGATTGTGTCAATCCCTCGCTCTTTTGATCATGTCATCTTGCCTTGAAAAGCAAGATTTTTCTCAAGCTTAGTAACATATCGGTGGTTCGTGATTTTTCGGATATCTTCTCGGAAGTGTTACCAGGTTGTCACCTGATCGCTACATTGAGTCGTGATCAAGTTGGTTTTCCTCCAAACCACCCATTCTCCAAGAATCTGTGTCGGATATCCCTGAGCTAGTTGGTTAAGCCAACCAACAACTTGGAGAGTTGGAAGATAAAAGCTTGTCTAACTTAGTTCATGTTAAGGGATATCTTTTGTGTGTGTGTGTGTGTTGAAGAAAGATGATATCTCCATCGATTGGTCCTCGTGATCAGTTATTGGATCTATTATCTTGTCCATACTTTGATTTGAGTGCAGGCTATTCTCAAATCAAATCAGAACCAATGATGTTCGTAATGTTGTCTTACTCGTGGTTGATTCCTCGGGCATACACCATTACATCTTTTGGTCTGACCAATACTATCATCCTGTTCACATAATTACGGAATTCCACTTATATGGAAACCTGGATAAATTGTTGTTGAGCCCATCAACAACATGCTTATCTTCTCCATGATTTTGCTGGACATTAAGCTAGTGTTGGAAACTTTGTAAACAATGCCTTCGAGTCCCGTCCCTGAGGTATATGTGTGGATGAGAGAAGTGACTTCCTCTAATTCACGTGTATCTGATGTAAGTTGCCGCCGTGAATTCGAGAAAGTTTGTTTTTGCTTCCTTTGGAATCATCCCAAGTCAGTCACGCATGTGCAAAGTATTCTATGATTTGATAGACTGATCATCTCCATTCCATATGTATTCCTAGCACACAAAGCCATTGATTGATTTTGTTCAAGGATAAGAAGTTCAAATGCTATTCCCGAAGGGCCCAAACAGACATGCACAAGACTTCGTTATCTCAATGATGGTTCCCAACCAGAACTCGGTAGTGTTTTTATAAGACTACTATGTGGTCATGCTTGTCTAGGACAGTGTGCTCACATGTATGTAGCAGAATCAGCTCATGTTTTGGAGCTTTCTATCATAGTTCATTTCCCGAGAATCTTGCAACTCCATCTCGTCGAATTGTGTTGCAAACTTTCTTTTCCATACATGTTGTCATAATTATCCTGTTACCAACCAGATTTGAATCTCGGGCAGATATGATGGTTGAAACTTCTTCCAAGAACTATGATATAGATTCCAGTGAAGTGGACGCACCTAGCTAGAAGCACTATTATTGTAGTATCTTGATTAAGCCGTTTGGTCACTTCCCATGAGGATGTTGTATGACTTATTCTACAAGTTGTTCCTTATGGATTTTTGTGCTCCCTAAGTCCGACCTTTACTTGATGGACATGTTGATGCTTTTAAGCATTGACCGTGGTACCTAGTACATCAAGGAGAACATTAGAAGCGGAGTGCTAGATGTCTCTCGGTCGATCATCCAGATTTGCTTCTTTGGCATTGCTAAGGAAAAATCTGAGAAAGTGATGTCCTTCTTTGCATCTGCATCCTCCATCACCGTTTATCATGGTAGTATGATGTGTTGCCAGGATCCTTGGCACGGATATTAGTAAAACTTGTTGAATATGGGAATGCTCAAGTTCTTGAGAGCACGCGAAATCACTAGGATTTATCGTCGGCATTAATTGGGATATGCTTCAGTTTCCTCGGTTATGCTATAACCTTTCCGATAGTGGAACCTCTCTCTACTGTTGGGTTCTCCCCAGTTACTAGAATCAATCCCAACATTTGCATTTTGTTCCCAGCTTGCACCCCGTTGTGCCAATTTTCCATGGGCTGCCCTTCTCAGTAATTGATGTTCAGGATCATCTTCGAAAGTGGTCCTACCATGGGTCCCATCCATTTCTGATGATAGGCAAAAATCATCCATTACGTTGTCTTCAACAAGGTAGTCCACACCATCCATTCTAGCCCGAGCGTGTCGTTCTTCTGTACTCCGTCAAACGATCATTCGTAAATTGCCTTAGGCTGGTATAAAGAGTTTCAATGATCCTTGTATCAAAAGTAATTCTTTTTGCCACTTAAGGGGATAATTCTACGAGTCACCTTCCTTAAGGTATCACGTTACGAGATCATGGCAAATATCTCCTTGCCACTTTGAAATTCATGCTCCATCTTATTCGAGTGGGGAATTGTAGCCTGCCAAATTGAAACCTCGTCATTTGTTTCTTTCCTCCCCTCTCGATATGTGTTTTGTGTCTCAGCTCGAGAGATGTTCCCACATTTCACCCCATAAGTTGATCGTGAGTTGTTCGATCTTCGAGAAGATCGATTCCTATAGAGTTTCTTCTGTCATCATCATGTTGGATCAAGATCCATAAGGCAGACAAGATCAATTTGAAGCAATGAATCAACATCTTTGATGAGGGAATTGGATCATGAAGATCGTGTTAGCTTTATGACCCCTCTATCTTCTTACCTCACATCTTGAATCTCGAGACGAGATTCTTGTTTAGTGGGGGTGAGTTGTCACAGCCCTAGCTCAGCCCCTGTTGTCCTTGCTTGATCTTGTTGCATCATGTCTAAATTTCTGAAACTTGAATTGAGGATTGTTGAAACCTCCGAAATCTGATTAAAAGAAGGGCAGGCACCCTTTAAATTGCATTCTATGAATCCAAAATGCCCTAAAATAGTTTTGTGAATTTTGGCAAGAGTTATATATCAAACCAAAATTCTAGAGCATTTTTAAGGAATTATTTGGTCTCTGAATTTAAATCAATAATCTATTTGAATTTGGGGATATATTCATAATATATAATGAATATATTTTCAAATCCTTTGAAATGTTTTATGTACTTTTGGAATAGTCCAGAGAGGTAACATAAAATATCTCAGAATGTTTTGGCACTGTTTGAAATTATTTTGAATTTGAAGACAGTGGCAAAATAAAATGAAAAGGGAAACAGAACAGAAAAATTAAAAAAGAACAAAACTCACCTGGTCCTCTTACCTGGTGGCCCAACAGGACCGGCCCAGCTAGGCCCAGCACACTTACCTCCTCGCTCATCGTCTTCCTCTGCCAGTAGGCAGAGGCAAAGACGCACGCGCACGCTGGGAGGCCTCCACCTCCTGCTTCGCGCTGGCAGCGTCCCCGCGAGTCTAGCTGCTCGCCTGGAGAAGCCCGGCACCCCCCTGCACCTCTTCCCTCTCCCCCTGGACCTCTTCCCCTCCTCTGCTTTCTCCGCGCAGCACCACCGAACACACCCGCCGCCGCCTACGAGCACCACCGCGGCCATCGGGCACCCCTCACCCTTTCGCCGAGTCCAGAAGAACCGCCAGAACTTCCTCATCCTCCCAGTCGAGCTACTAGACGCCAGGAGGCCCTGCTTCATCGTCATCGCGGTCATCTTCAACCTCGGGCACCCGAGCCCCTCGTCGTTGATTCGCTGCACTCCGGCCGCCCTCGAGCCCACTGACCCTCCAAACGGACTCACGGTGAGCCCCCGAGTCGTCTCCCCCTTCTCCCCTGGTCGCTTTCGACCTCTAGGCCATAGCCCTGTCTTGGCCGAGAATTCCATGCCACTGGCGATGTCGCCGCCATCACTGCAGCCACTGAGGCTCGAAACCGAGCACGACACCGTGCTCCTAGCATCTTCAGGAGCTTAGTGAGCCCCTTAGCCAGCCCTCCCGTCCTCTGTGGCCTCACCCCGCTTGAACCCGTAGCTCCGTCCGCCGCAGTTGCCATCGCCGCCATCGCTGTAGTGCACCCCAGCTACTGTCACTGGCCGCAATGGATGCGCGCGAGCTTGGGGGTCTCGTAGAGCCCTCCGCCGCTCGTTCGGTCGCTGGACGGCGAAACCCGGCGCCCTCCACCGTCTCTGGCTCCGCCGGCGACGAGCCATGGGTCAACTCCGGCGAGTTGACCCGGGTTTGACCCTTGTTTGACCCCCCAGGGTCACTGACGCGTGGGCTCGCCCCTGTTAATTCTTAGTTAGGTTTAGTTAAAGCTAATTAACCTAGATTAGTGCTCGCCCCACTGGTCAGGTTTGACCTGGACGACGCCTGTTGACATTCTGAGGTCAGCATGATGCAATGCTGATGCAGTAATAGATTTTTCTAGATTTATTCTTACTCAGGAAATTCCAGAAAATAGTATAAACTTCAAAAATTCATATAAATTCATCCGTAGCTCAGAATGAAATAATTTATATATGAAAAATGATTAGAAAAATCCAATCTGTCCATCTGTACCATTTTCATGCATGATAGAACAACTTATGGCTGCTGTTTAGGCCAAATCTTATAATGGCATTTAAACCTTCACATATGGAGTTTGAATTTGAACCTAGGATTCAAACCAACTTCATTTAACCTGTTGCTAGTTGCATTAGCTCAAACCACATCTTATTGCCATGTCATGATCATGCATCATATTGTGCATTGCATTCATTGTGTCTCTTCTTTGTTTGTCGGTACGTGTCCCCTGTCGATAGACGACGTTCCGACGATGAGTTCGATGACACCGATGAAGAACTATTATATCTTCAGCAGTGCCAGGCAAGCAAAACCCCCTTGTTCATTCTGATACAATCCCACTCTCTCGCTCCTGCTCTCTTTTACTGCATTAGGACAACAACGTTTCAACTATTACATGCTGCGGTAGCTGAACCCCTTTCCTCTGCATGACCTGTCATTGCCACGGTAAATAGATGAAACCCACTAGCATGAGTAGGAGTTGTTTGAGCCCGGATGTGCCTACTCATTCATGTTTGTTTGTCATGCCTGCTACTGCTTAGAGTTGAGTCAGGTTTGATTCATCGGGGATGAATTGGAATGTGGTGAACATGTCCTACTGTTGAGAGCTAAGTGTGTGAACACGATTTGGTAAAGGTAGCGGTGAGAGGCCACGTAGGAGTACATGGTGGGTTGTCTCATTGAAACCGTCCTCAGGAACTGAGTTCTGTGTTTGTGATCCATGAACAGTTACTACCACACATTGGAATGCTTAAGTGCCCCTTTTGACTCATTAATCAACCTGATCTCTGTCCAGGAGTTGCAACTAGTTTCTGGTGTTTGTAGGTAGTGCTAGTAGTCTATGAAGTGGCACCCGGTACAGGTGGGCTTGGGACAGACTAGGCACAGTGGCACGGTGTACCAAGTGGCACCCGGATGGTGGGCCTGGGAACCCTGCTCACATCGATTGGGGCCGTGAGCGATACCCCGGCCGGATCTCCTTGCGGATGGAACCCGAATAGGCGATAAACCTGGACTAGAGACTTGTTGGTTAGTCAGGTCGTGGCCGACTCCCTCGCCAGGCTTCCGCTTAAAGGTTGCCGAGATACACAATGTGTACAAGGTGGTAAGTGGCGAGAGCATGTGTGAAGAAGTACACCCCTGCAGGGTTATCATTATCTATTCGAATAGCCGGATTCCTCGGATATGGAAACTTGGACCCCTTGCATAGTTCACAGACAAGTGGAAGTGGATACTCTAAAATGCGCAAGATAAGTGTGAGTGATATGGATGGCGTTCTCGTAGGGAGACGGGAGCGGATCCATAGTGGTGTATTGGTATGGTGAATATGTGGACTCATGTGCGCCACCTCAAAAGAGTTACTTGCAGTCGTAGTTCAGGTTAGCCACTGAGTCAAAGCTGGCTTGCTGCAGTTAAACTCCACCACCCCCTTTGTTGATACCGATGCATATGTAGTTAGTTCTGATGTAAGTCTTGCTGGGTACATTTGTACTCACATTTGCTTATTTTATGTTTTGCAGAGAAACTTCAGTCTCGCTAGTAGTTTCGCGTGGGCTTCGACGTTTAGCTTGATACCTCAGCTACGATCTTGTGCCCTCGGCAGGATCTGGTAGATAGTCAGGCTTCTCAGCCTTTTTCATTTATAGATGTCTGTACTCAGACATGTTAAGCTTCCGCATGTGCTTTGATTGTATGGTATGATTGTTGGGTCATGAGACCCATGTTTGTAATATCTCGCTCCTCGGAGCCTATTGAATAAATACTTGAGTCGTAGAGTTATGTTGCAGTGCCATGTTGTATTTACACATATCAAGCATATTGTGTGTATGATTGAAATGCTTGGTATGTGTGGGATCCAACAACCTAGTTGTTTATCCTTGGTAGCCTCTCTTATGGGGAAATGTAGTATTGTGCTTCCATGAGCCTAGTAGTCCGCTACAGCCCGGTTCACCGGAGTCCTGCTAGCTCAGCACTACTGCTCCGGAGCACTTGACTGGCCGGCATGTGATTCACTTCGTTCCTGTGTCTGTCCCTTCGGGGAAATGTCACGCGGTGACATCCGGAGTCCTGCCTAGCCTGCTACAGCCTGGGTTCCCGGAGTCCTGTTAGCCCAGTGCTACAGCCCGGATTCACACGCTGCTGACCGACATGCTCGATGTTGATTCATGTATGCATGTCCCCGTAAGTTATTGCCACTTTGGGTTCACGACTAGTCATGTCGCCCCGGGTTCTCTATCATATGGATGCTAGCGACACTATCATATACGTGAGCCAAAAGGCGCAAACGGTCCCGGGCCATAGTAAGGCGACACCCGTGGGAATACCGTGCGTGACGCCGCAAAGTGATATGAGGTGTTACCGGCTAGATCGATGTGACTTGGAATCGGGGTCCTGACAGTTGAATCCTAAAATGAAAGAAGTGGTAAGAAAGTAAATACTAAAGCTCCTTGAGGCAGGTATAATCTATCCCATTGCCAATAGTCAGTGGGTAAGTCATGTCCATTGTGTCCCTAAGAAGGGAGGTATTACTGTCGTTCCTAATGATAAAGATGAATTGATTCCTCAAAAATTATTATAGGTTATAGGATGGTAATTGATTTCTGCAAATTAAATAAGGCCACCAAAAAGGACCATTACCCCTTACCTTTTATCGATCAAATGCTAGAAAGATTATCCAAACATACACATTTTTGCTTTCTAGATGGTTATTTTGGTTTCTCTCAAATACCTGTGTCAGCCAAGGATCAATCAAAGACTACTTTTACTTGCCCTTTTGGTACTTTTTCTTATAGACATATGCCTTTTGGTTTATGTAATGCACCTGCTACCTTTCAAAGATGCATGATGGCTATATTCTCTGACTTTTGTGAAAAGATTTGTGAGGTTTTCATGGACGATTTCTCCATCTATGGATCTTCTTTTGATGATTGTTTGAGCAACCTTGATCGAGTTTTGCAGAGATGTGAAGAAACTAATCTTGTCTTGAATTGGGAAAAGTGCCACTTTATGGTTAATGAAGGTATTGTCTTGGGGCATAAAGTTTCTGAAAGAGGAATTGAAGTTGATAAAGCCAAGGTTGATGCTATTGAAAAGATGCCATGTCCCAAGGACATCAAAGGTATAAGAAGTTTCCTTGGTCACGCCGGATTTTATAGGAGGTTCATTAAGGACTTCTCAAAAATTTCTCGGCCTCTGACTAATTTATTACAAAAAGATATACCATTTGTGTTTGATGATGATTTTGTAGAAGCATTTGAAATACTTAAGAAAGCATTAATCTCTGCACCTATTGTTCAGCCACCTGATTGGAATTTACCCTTTGAAATTATGTGTGATGCTAGTGATTATGTTGTAGGTGTTGTTCTAGGGCAAAGAGTTGGTAAGAAATTAAATGTTATTCAATATGCTAGTAAAACCCTAGACAATGCTCAAAGAAATTATGCTACTACTGAAAAAGAATTCTTAGCCATTGTATTTGCTTGTGATAAGTTCAGACCTTATATTGTTGATTCTAAAGTAACTATTCACACTAATCATGCTGCTATTAAATATATTATGGAAAAGAAAGATGCTAAACCTAGACTTATTAGATGGGTTCTCTTGCTACAAGAATTTGACTTACATATTGTTGATAGAAAGGGAGCTGAGAACCCTGTTGCAGACAACTTGTATAGGTTAGAAAATGTGCTTGATGACCCACTACCTATTGATGATAGCTTTCCTGATGAGCAATTAAATGTCATAAATGCTTCTCATACTGCTCCATGGTATGCTGATTATGCTAATTACATTGTTGCTAAGTTTATACCACCTAGTTTCACATACTAGCAAAAGAAAAAGTTCTTCTATGATTTGAGGCATTACTTTTGGGATGACCCACACCTTTATAAAGAAGGAGTAGATGGTGTTATTAGACGTTGTGTACTTCAGCATTAACAGGAACAGATGCTATGCAAGTGTCACTCCGAAGCTTATGGAGGACACCATGCTGGAGATAGAACTGCACATAAGGTATTGCAATCTGGTTTTTATTGGCCTACTCTCTTCAAAGATGCCCGTAAGTTTGTCTTGTCTTGTCATGAATGTCAAAGAATTGGTAATATTAGTAGACGTTAAGAAATGCCTATGAATTATTCACTTGTTATTGAACCATTTGATGTTTACGGCTTTGATTATATGGGACCTTTTCCTGCCTCTAATGGATATACACATATTTTAGTTGTTGTTGATTACGTTACTAAGTGGGTAGAAGCTATTCCAACTAGTAGTGCTGATCATAACACCTCTATTAAGATGCTTAAAGAAGTTATTTTCCCGAGATTTGGAGTCCCTAGATATTTAATGACTGATGGTGGTTCACATTTTATTCATGGTGCTTTCCGTAAAATGCTTGCTAAATATGATGTTGATCATAGAATTGCATCTCCTTATCATTCATAGTCTAGTGGTCAAGTAGAATTGAGTAATAGAGAGCTCAAATTAATTTTGCAAAAGACTATTAATAGATCTAGAAAGAATTGGTCCAAGAAACTTGATGATGCATTATGGGCCTATAGAACTATATTTAAAAATCCTATGGGTATGTCTCCGTATAAAATGGTTTATGGAAAAGCATGTCACTTACCTCTCGAACTAGAACACAAGGCATATTGGGCTATTAAAGAGCTCAATTATGATTTTACACTTGCCGGTGAGAAGAGGTTATTTGATATTAGCTCACTCGATGAATGGAGAACCCAATCCTATGAAAATGCCAAGTTGTTTAAAGAAAAAGTTAAAAGATGGCATGATAAAAGGATACAAAAGCGTGAGTTTAATGTAGGTGATTATGTATTGCTATACAACTCTCATTTAAGATTTTTTGTAGGAAAACTTCTCTCTAAATGGGAAGGTCCTTACGTTATCGAGGAGGTATGTCGTTCCGGTGCCATACAAATCAACAACTTCGAAGGCATAAATCCGAAGGTGGTGAACGGTCAAAGAATCAAACATTATATCTCAGGTAATCCCATAAATGGTGAAACCAATGTTATTGAAACCGTAACCCCGGAGGAATACATAAGGGACACTTTCCGGAACATTTCAGACTCCGAAAAGGAATAGGTATGTGGTACGGTAAGTAAACCGACTCCAAAACAGTTTTTAAGGCAATATTTCTCCGTTTTGGAATATTTAGAAAAATAGAAAAATAAGTACCAGTCCGGGAAGGACACTAGGGCTCCACGAGGGTGGAGGATGCACCCTACCCCCCTGGGCGTGCCCCCCTACCTCGTGGGCACCTCGTGTGCTCTCCGGACTCTGTTTTCTTACACATCACGTATTTTGGTCGGTAAAAAATTCATTATATAATCTCCCGGAGGTTTTGACTCCCGTATCACGAAAAAATCTCCTTTCTTTGTTTTGAGCTGTCCTGCTGCAGATTTGAGCAACATGTCATCCCACGATTCGGAAGGAGAGAGCTATGTGGCTGATTACCTTGCAGATCCTAAAGTCTATGGGGATGTGGAGCATTGTGGTTGGACTACGGAAGAAGAAGAGGACTATGAACCTAAGGGAAAGGAGGAGACGAGCTCAGATGAAGATGAAGTCCCACTACCTCAACCTGGGGACATGCATGTGGAGTTCAAAAAGTCAAGCCTCCCTGATAGAGTAAAGAAACCTAAGATCGAGTTTATCCCTTTTCGCCTCTTATAGGAAAACAAACAGGAACTATGCAAAAAGATACTGAGCCTGGAGCAGGAGATCGAGGACCTAAGGGACCAAAATTCTATCCTCAAGCGTAAATTAACGAAGAAACCTATGCCATCAACAAAACCATCACCTTCTCCGCCAACAAAGAAGAATTGAGTATCTGGTATGGGCACTCCCCTTGGCAACTACCAAGCTTGGGGGAGTGCCCTGGTATCGTATCACCATCACTTTTATCTTTACCGTTTTTCTTAGTTCGATCCTTTTGGTAATATCTTGATCTAGTAGAATAAAAGTTCTTAGCATGATCTAGTTGTGAGTTTTGCTTTATGATCCTTCTATGTAATCGAGACTGTGAGCTATATATAATAAAGATTAGTGTTGAGTCAAGGGCTTGATTATTTTGCCATGATCCTAAGTGAATAAAAGAAAAGAGAAAGGAATAAAAAGAAACAAAGGAATCATATGGATCTTATGGAGAGTAATGAGCTCACATAGAAAGAGTATGATGAATAAAAGTTGTTGATAGTTAACAAACATAGTTTTGGTCATCGTTGCAATTAATAGGAAGTAATAAAGAAAGAGAGGTCTTCACATATAGATATACTATCTTGGACATCTTTTATGATTGTGAGCACTCATTAAAATATGACTTGCTAAAGAGTTGACGTTGGACAAGGAAGACAACGTAATGGGTTATGTTTTCTTACATTTGAGATAAATTATATTGTCATGGATCATCCAACATGGTTGAGCTTGCCTTTCCCCCTCATGCTAGCCAAATTCATCGCACCAAGTAGAGATACTACTTGTGCTTCCAAATACCCTTAAAACCAGTTTTGCCATGAGAGTCCACCATACCTACCTATGGATTGAGTAAGATCCTCCAAGTAAGTTGTCATCGGTGCAGGCAATAAAAATTGCTCTCTAAATATGTATGCCTTATTAGTGTGGAGGAAATAAGCTTTATACGATCGTGTGATATGGAAGAAATAAAAGTGACAGACTGCATAATAAAGGTCCATATCACAAGTGGCAATATAAAGTGACGTTCTTTCGCATTAAGATTTTGTGCATCCAACAATAAAAGCGCATGACAACCTCTGCTTCCCTCTGCGAAGGGCCTGTCTTTTACTTTTATCTCCTACCTTGCATAAGAGTGATCGTGATCTTCACCCTTCCTTTTACATTTTATCATTTGGCAAGCATAGTATGTTGGAAAGATCTTGGCATATATGGCTAATTGGATGTGAGTTTTCATGAACTATTATTGTTGACATTACCCTTGAGGTAAAACATTGGGAGGAAAAACTATAAGACCCTATCTTTCTCTGTGTCCAATTAAAACTCCATACCCATAAGTATTGCGTGAGTGTTAGCAATAGTGAAAGACAATATGATAGTTGAGTATGTGGACTTGCTGAAAAGCTCTTATGTTGACTCTTTCCTATGTTATGATAAATTGCAATTGCTCCAATGACTGAGATTATAGTTTGTTAGTTGTCAATGAAGTTTATGATTCATACTTGAAATTGTGATTGAATTGTTACTCTAGCATAAGAAATTATATGACAAGAATTATATAAGTTGTTGTTCTAAGAGTAATCATGATGCCCTCATGTCCGTATTTTATTTTTATCGACACCTCTATCTCTAAACATGTGGACATATTTTTCGATTTTGGCTTTCTCTTGAGGACAAGCGAGGTCTACGCTTGGGGGAGTTGATACGTCCATTTTGCATCATGCTTTTATATTGATATATATTGCATTATGGGCTGTTATTACACATTATGTCCCAATACTTATGCCTATTCTCTCTTATTTTACAAGGTTTACATAAAGAGGGAGAATGTCGGCAGCTGGGATTCTGGGCTGGAAAAGGAGCAAATATTAGAGACCTATTCTGCACAGCTGCAAAAGTCTTAAAACTTCACGGAAGACGTTTTCAGAATATATAAAAAATACTGAGCGCAAGAAGTTCACCAGGGGGGCCACACCCTACCCACGAGGGTGGGGGGTGCACCCTACCCCCTGGGCGCGCCCCCTACCTCGTGGGCCCCCTGGTGGCCCTCTGGTGGTCATCTTCTGCTATATGAAGTCTTTCGATGGGAAAAAACCATAAGCCATCTTCTCGGATGAAACTCCGCCGCCACGAGGCGGAACCTTGGCGGATCCAATCTAGGGCTCCGGCAGAGCTGTTCTGCCGGGGAAACTTCCCTCCGGGAGGGGGAAATCATCGCCATCGTCATCACCAATGCTCCTCTCATCAGGAGAGGGCAATCTCCATCAACATCATCATCAGCACCACCTCCTCTCAAAACCCTAGTTCATCTCTTGTATCCAATTCTTGTCTTCAAGTCCGGGATTGGTGCTAGTAGGTTGCTAGTAGTGTTAATTACTCCTTGTAGTTGATGCTAGTTGGTTTATTTGGTGGAAGATCATATGTTCAGATCCTATATGCATATTAATACCCCTCTGATTATGAACATGTTTATGCTTTGTGAGTAGTTACGTTTGTTCCTGAGGACATGGGAGAAGTCTTGCTATTAGTAGTCATGTGAATTTGGTATTCGTTTGATATTTTGATGAGATGTATGTTGTCTCTCCTCTAGTGGTGTTATGTGAACATCGACTACATAACACTTCACCATGATTTGGGCCTAGAGGAAGGCATTGGGAAGTAATAAGTAGATGATGGGTTGCTAGAGTGACAGAAGCTTAAACCCTAGTTTATGCGTTGCTTCGTAAGGGGCTGATTTGGATCCATATGTTTCATGCTATGGTTAGGTTTACCTTAATACTTTTGTTGTAGTTGCGGATGCTTGCAATAGAGGTTAATCATAAGTGGGATACTTGTCCAAGTAAGGACAGTACCCAAGCACCGGTCCACCCACATACCAAATTATCAAAGTACCGAACGTGAATCATATGAGCGTGATGAAAACTAGCTTGATGATATTCCCATGTGTCCTCGGGAGCGCTTTTCTCTATATAAGAGTTTGTCCAGGCTTGTCCTTTGCTACAAAAAGGATTGGGCCACCTTGCTGCACCTTATTTACTTTTGTTACTTGTTGCTCGTTACAAATTATCCTATCACAAAACTATCTGTTACCACTTATTTCAGTACTTGCAGAGAATACCTTGCCGAAAACTGCTTATCATTTCCTTCTGCTCCTCGTTGGGTTCGACACTCTTACTTATCGAAAGGACTACGATAGATCCCCTATACTTGTGGGTCATCAGGGCCTTGTATGGACCCTAAAGCCCGTAAGTCTACTCGGCCACAATCCGAATACAGCTCGGATCACATCCGACCAATGTCCTTGGATCCGACCTCGTAGGTTCCTTCCCTTAAGCACGCGACCCCTTAGGTTCAAGCCGGCTTGGTCCCAATTCGGATCACCTCCGAACTGCACAGTTGGTAGCAGCCTCTAGCAAGGCATGCCGAACACCAAGCAGACTATGAAGCTGGTTAGGCAAACCTGTACATCACACTTCCATTCCTTTTGCCACACGATATATGTTCGGGCTCAAGGCGAGTCTGTCATCCTTGTGCTAGCCCGACCTCTTTCTCATTCCAGTGATGCCGACCACAAACCGGATTATCTCATAATCCTTGTCGCATGGCCATGCTTATCCTGGTCGGATCACATGAGGGGCCTAGAGTATATCTCTCCTGATCAGAGGGGCAAATCCCATCTTGCTCGACCACGTCTCGCAGCATGGGTCTGGACAAACCCGAAACCTACCTTTATAACTACCCAGTTACGGAGTAGCATTTGGTCGGCCCAAAGCAAGTCTGTTACCATCCCGAGTACATGCGTCAGCTCAGGTCTTAGGACATAGAACGTATATTGTACTAGAGACTCACAGATGACATATCGCTGCGTCTCATAGTTGGGTCTGTCCGACTCAGACCTTATCTTGACTCGGATCCGACTATGTAGAATCCGACCAGACCTTGCCAAGTCCATATTATCCGGTTAGCATCCAATGCTCCATGGCTAGTGAGACCAAGCCATCAACCGTGTCATATGCTAGTCTAGTTGGCTGCGTGTCCTCACAGCCCTTTCGACTAGGGACCTTTTAGGACAGTTATCATACAATGCATAGTCCCACAAACAAGTCACGTACTTGCTGATACACATCATTGATAATGTCCAAGGACTATCTTTATTCATAAACACATAGGAAATATTATCATACATGATTGCCTCTAGGGCATATCTCCAACAAAGGGGACGACACGGAGCCAGGGAAGACGCGGAAGTAGATGCCCACGTAAAGAGGAGTACGAGGGTTCACTAGTTTGGCTACGGTGTTAGACTACCATTGCCGCGGGGCCTGGCCAGCGGTGGGAGTAGTACGGGCGGTGAGGCCTCAACGGCGGCACAACCGGCCACTAGAGGCAGGAGCATGCGGTCTCGCCGGCGCTGGTTTGGGCGGCTGGTGCAAGAAGAGCAGCGATTGAAGAAACAGTAAGACCATTCGATTCAAATCCAATGGCCACTTCTGCTAGAATTATTTGTTGACTAAGTTGACAAAGCCCTGCGTACGCGTCAACTTAATAGGCCCACAGGTCAGCCTCCGAACCAGTGCGCCCCAGATGTCAGTGGGAGGAATCATTTTTTCGCGTAATAAGGAGGCAGTTGATTGCGTTCGACCAGGCCAGCGGAGGGAGTATGGTGGGCCGGTGAAGCCTGCGCGGCATGACACCGGGCCACAAGAGAAGGGAGCAGGCACTCCCACCGGCGCTAGTTTAGGCGGTTGGACCAGGAAGATCAGAGATTGAATAAGCACGTCGGCCGTTGGATGGACATCCAACAGTCACTATTGCTAGAATCGTGTGTTGACTGACAAAGCCTTGCGTAAACAAGTCAACCTCAAAATTTGTGGCATGTACAACCCATTTTCTATTATTTTTATAATTTTTACTCTTTTTATAATTCATATGGAATTTATTGCAGCCCATTTTCCATTTTTATAATTGCTGCCCATTTTCTGGTCAGTACCAGGGTTAAAAAATTGAACTAAAAATGTGTGAAATTTTGAAAATTCACAATTTTTTGTTGGGGAACAAAATATTCTTAATCCAAAAATTATTAGCCATACTAAAACAAATTTAAAAATTAAATTAGTACTATGCATGTTAAAATCCAATGAAATATAAAATATCAGTGAAGAAAAAAACAAAAAAAAGAAACTAATTTTCCCATTTACTTTTAACAGATACTGACCAAACTCTTTGACCAGGTCGGAATGCATCCCTCCTCGTCTTGAAAGATTTGCAGCCCTGTAAGTCAGAGAAAACAAATAGGCCTAGCTTGGGTATTCTCCAAAAAGAAATAGTAGTCTGCCTATTTTACCAAAGAAAAAACTGCTGGGCTGGTCATGTTGTTAGGCGGGCCATAGAGACCGCACGACCCAGTTTATAGCCTGCTCCTCCGAACAAATCCTTAAAAAAGTTGTGCAATTCTGTCGTTAATTGACTATACGTTGAAAATGATGTGGGTCCCAGATATCAGCAGGGTGGATTAGAGTAAAAATGAGGGTGCATCTGAGTAGTAAAAGAGGCACTTTGCTTGTGTTCGGGAGTGGACCTGGTGGGTCCGTACTGTCATACTCACATCTACAGTCCTCTCCCAATTCACTATGGATGCGTTTGGTTACTGGGCTCTCCCTCCCTGGGACAAGGATAGCTAGTTTTTAGATGGATGTCACCCATTTGGTTCATGGGCAAGCGGGGATACGACTAGCTAGATGCTTGGAATATTCCTCTAAAACCTGGCTCTGCTTGACTGTGAAAATCTCATGGATCTGCTCATCCCGCATGCGCGCGAGATGGAAAGCCAGCCTGTGAGATGTTTTTGGCCTCGCTCTTGCTGGCTCACCTCCCACAAAAGTCAACCCAATCTTTTTTCCCTTTCCATCTCTCTTCTTTGCGGTGACATCAGCGACAGATTGAAGAGCGGGGACGCCGGAGGTAAATGCACGGCAGCAGAGCTCCCTCCTCCCTTATTTTCTTCCTTGTCGTGGCCTCTCTCCTTCATCTCTTACCTCTCGCGTTTGAGCTACAACTAGCAGAGGTCACGTCGACGGGCGGCAGGCCCATGTGAGTGCCGCGTGCGGCCACCAGAGCTCTGGGGATGTGGGTGTGGGCACAGACACAAGCCGTGCATGCATGCTATGCGCACCATTTGTGTCGTGCCGCTCGTGCATGCATGAGCGTGGTGTTCTGCGCATGCAGTGCATGGTGTACTTCTGTGTGTTTCCTTCTCTTGATTTTCTGCCTAATGTGTTGATCCATATTATGATCTTGTACTGCAGCAGCTCAAAGGGCAAAGATGACAGGAAGTCAACTCTATACTCTCTATGGAATATTGACCTATATATGACTATCCCCAATCACAAGTTGTCCTTCAAACCAAACAAAACACAGGCTATCCTCACCCATCAACCAAATAGAAAAAATGGCTATCCCTATCCGACTGGCTGGGGATACCCATAACCACTCTAGCATGTCCCTCTAACCAAATGCGCCCTATGTTGACAGGGCCGGACGGCGGCGACGCGGTGAGCGCACAAAGGCAGAGGATAAAGTGTTGTCACCAATGTGCTAGGCTTGGTTGGACATTCTTATTGAAAAATAAAAATGGACCGGAACTATTTACGACGTTGACTACGATTTGCATGGGTCCACTGGTTGCAGGAAGAAAATGTGGGAGAAAGAAGACTGGTCGCTATCTTTGCCTAAGAATTATATCGTCTGAATGTAACGACACTATCATAGGAAATAATATCCTCCTGTTAAATCGTGAATATAAAGAACTGGTGAATGAGAATTTAGCTTTATTTATTTATTACTTACTTATTTACTTTTAGGGGACCATGAGCATGTACCTGGGCCGGATTCATGTGAGAGCCTCCCTTCTAGTTAATTATGGGCTCCTCTATTGGGCCTTCATCAGTGGGTTGCATGTTATCAACAAGTGGAAAATGTGTTCCTACGAAAAATAGTATGCGCTACGTACGATACGGGGCACTAAAGGATTGGACCGTGCAACGACTTCCAAAACATTGTGTTTGTCGTTCTAACAACACATTTATTCAACCAACAGACGAAATATACTATTGATTGTACATTGAAAACAGCTGCAGCAGCAACCAGAGCTGGGGGTGCAACAGAAGCAGTAAGCAGGCCGGAAGAGTAAAGACGGGGCTCTCTCTTCCAAACCAAACATCAGCCATCATTACAAAAGGGCTACCAAAAAAGAACAAGTGTATGCATCAAACTAAATAAAGATCCTACTACACCAACTGTACGCATCTAACTAACTGGCTCAGTTAGATGTTAATATTTATTAAGCTGTGGAGATTGGCTGATGGCTTGAACCAGATGGGTGCCTAGCGGGGGAAACTCCAGCCAACAGGTCGAAGTCTGATACTTGCGACCCTCTCTCCTACTTTGGGCTGCAGAGCGTGGCGGCACATATCAGGGTATGGTGCATGCAGAGACGCATGGTACACTGTGTACACACAGTTTTTCCTGATGAACAAAACCGCGATGCCATCATGATCCTTGTCGTCGGTTATCTCCTGGTTAATTGGATAATTCAGTCCGAGAAACAGAGAGCGTGTACCAAGGCTACTTACCAGCCTTGTCGGGGGTTGGGTGCAACATATGCCAAAGGATGGCTTATCATGGTGGGGGCGAGTAGAACGTCGTCGGTGCCTGGAAACGGGATAAGGCGAAGGCATGCACGCCAGCGAATCTTACCCAGCTTCGGGGCTCTCCGGGGAGATAATACCCCTACTGCTGCTCTGTGGGGTCTCCGCATGATCACTATGGCAAAGTGTGTACACGGTTGCTCCTTGAGCTGTTTCTTGGAGGTAGGAGAAGGCAAGGCTAGCTCTCTCCTCCCTATATGATCTGGTCTAGTGCTAATGGATTCCAACCCTTTGCATGGGTGCCCTGCGGGTTTATATAGGCCTACCCCCCAGGGGTACAATGGTAAACTGGCTGGACGCGGGCCCAGCAGTCAGTCTCTCTAGCCGCCGTCTTATCCGCCGACTCCTGGGGCCCGCCGACTGGTGGGGCCCGCCAACTGGCTCGGTACGGAGCCGACAGGCCGCATCCGCCGCGAGCGGGTCTTGCCGGCTCTAGATTACTATAGTCGTGCCTCTAATGACGCGGGCTCGGTCATGGGGTCGTGGTGACAGCTCCGCCGTCTGGCGGGCGATCACTGTGGCCACTCCCTGCCGCGTCTGGTTCATGGCGCCTGGGGGCCGTGGGAGGGGCCGGCCGACTCCTGGGGGCCGACTCCCAACCGGGCCGACTGGTGGCGCTCTCGCCGTCTTCCGTACGCCCGCCGACTGGTGGGACCCGTCGTCCCTGGGTCGTACCGACAGGCCGACGTGGGCATAGGATTCTGCCCTCTGGGGCTGACATCAGGGCCGGCATGGCAACAGTGTCGCGCCGCGCGGAGATCTCTGCGGGTACGGCGCACTGTAGCCACGCCTGCCCTTGGAAAAGGGGTGGGAGTGGATCTTACTGTGGCCACTCCCCATCCCGTCCCTCTTTATGGGGGCATGGGGGTTGTTGGCATCGCAGGCCGACTTCCCAAGGCCTGCTTCTCTGGAAGTCGCCAGTCAGGAGTCGGCTTATTCTGAAGTCGTCCCTGGGACTCGGCCGCGAGTGGGCAGTCGGCCGCCTCGCCTCCGACTCTCAGAAGGCGGCTCTTCATCCTGGGGTCTCGAGGGGCGCAGCCTGCCCCATTGTCTTGAAAGGTTCTGGCCCTGGGTTAGCCTACCCGTGGCCCATTACTCCGACAGTAGTCCCCGAAGCTGGAGATGCACCGAGGGCGACATGTCGAGGAGGCTCAACAGTTTCTTCTTTCCGGCGGTTGGATCTGGGCCTTGCTAGCCGCCTTCTGTCAAGCCAACTAGTTGGAGCCGGACTTGCTTAAGGCCGACTTGCCCCTAAAAAAGTTTGAACGTCATGGCGGAGTCCAGGCGGCGTGCCTGATAAGCTTCCGGGTGGCCGCCCGTGGTGGACCCGTCGCGAGGCGCCATGTGGCTGAGCTGGTCTGCTTACCCACGCGCGTGACGCGACAGGCCCACAGGCGGGGCCCGCCACTACCACGCCTCGGTATATGAACGGATTCATTGTGGCCGTGCGGACGGTTGGGGTTCCCGCGCGGTTATTGCATGTGGTAACTTTGTGTGGTAAATCGTGGGGGTCGTGGGGGCCTGGGCGCAGTTAATCCCACGACCGCCCCCTCGGCTTCTCAGCCCACAAGCCTACAAGTAGGTGAGGGGAGGGGGGCGGCGAAGCACGCGCGCCCATCCTTCCTACTCCCTTTCGCTCCTTCTCGCTTCTTCTTCCTCTCGCCGCTGCTTCTCCGAACCACGCTGCGCCCGCAGCAATGAGCTCTTCCTTCGCCGCCGCACCTCCTGCCGTACGCTCCGGGGTGTGGGACGGCTCCGAGGTTGATGATGACAACATCGAGATCCACCGCAAGACACGGCGGCTGCCCGGCAGTGGCTTAGTGCGGGTCCGCCTCGCGTCGGAGGGGGAAATATCACCGGTGCCGGAGGAGGACGAGCGGGTCATATTCCGCTCGCACCTTATGTGCGGCCTGGGGCTGCCGGCGAGCGGCTTCTTCCGCTCCTTCTTGGAGTTCCACGGGCTCCAGCCGCACCACCTTACTCCGAACACGGTGGTGCTACTGGCTGCCTTCGCCACCCTGTGCGAAGGCTTCCTTGGCGTCCTCCCCACCATCGAGCTCTGGGGTGAGTTCTTCCAGTCCAAGCTCGGCACACACGTCGCCGGTGTGCCGGCCCAGTGCGGTGTGTCTATCGCGATGCGGAGATCAGTGGCCGACAATCCATTTCCCACCATCGCACTGATTAAGTCGGTGAAGATGTGGCAGCGGTCCTATTTTTATGTGAAGAACGTCGCCCCAGAAGGCAACTGGGTCAATCTGCCGACTTACGAAGCCGGCGCGCCGGCTGGAAGGCTCCCCAGCTGGTCACACCGAGCCAAGACGTTGTCTCCCGCGGTGCCACCGCCATCGCGCGACTCTGATTGCTGACGCAGTTGGAGGGCTTGACCGGGGCCGACTTGTTGGCTGCCTTCATGGCACGCCAAGTCCTCCCACCCCAAGGCCGACCCCACCTGATCTGCCAGATGAGCGGTCATCGGGACCCAAGTCGGATGTGCTCAAAGGACATGCCTCACGCGGAGGTGGCGAACAAGGTGAACTACATTGCGAACTACGGTCTCTCGGTGGATTAGCGGTTCGGCAAGGAGCCGTACTCACGCGCCAACCCCCCGCCTATTGTAAGTCGTCTTCCTTCTTCTTCTGCCATTTTTGTTGCCGGGTCCGACTTGTCCAGTCTAACAGTTTTTGTTTTGAATCAGAACCCTCTCATCCCTCCTTTGGCCGGCACCGTGGGGCCGGCTCGTCAGTTTGTCCCCGATCGGGCGGAGAGCGACGTCGACGATCCTGACTTGGGGGCGGCGGCCATAGAGGCCGACGCCGAGGGAGGAGGAGGAGAAGCAGGCGGCTCCAGGCCCTCGGCCACTTTCACCGAGTGGCCTGAAAACAAGGCCGAGGGAGAAGTCGCCCCGTGTCACCAGCCAAAGGCTGGCCAGCCAAGCGCGAGTTCCTCCGCCATCTTGGACGCTCAAGGCGGCGCGAAGAAGCGCCGGGCCGGGCCGAGTACACTTGGTGGACGGTCGGAGAAGTTTAAGGGAGCGGCCGCCGCGACCAAGCGGGAAGAGGCGGCCGCGAAAGCCAACCGCTTCCGCAAGGAAGTGAAGAAGCCGCCGCTGGTCTCTGCGTAAGTGCCTCCGTTCCTTATCTTTATTTTTTCTTTGTTGATCTTGTCTGAGTCTTTCATATGCTTCCCTCGCTTCAGGGATCCCCTCACTCTAGAGAGGGTTGCCGCCGCCTCCGTTATGGGGTCGACGGAGACGTCTGCCACTACTCGGCGGATTGACCCCGCCGCCGACCTTTGGGAGGCGACGGAGCGGAACGCGCAGGAGAAGTGCGAGGAGGAAGAGGCCACCCGCCGAGAGAAAGCGGAGGCCGAGAAGGCGGAGGCCTCTGCCCTAAAAAAGCTGGAGGTGGCCGAGGCCGCCGCTGCGGCGAAGCGGCAGGCTAAGGAAGTTGCGCCCCGGCGGCCGGCGGTGTTCATCACCCCTCTGAACTCTGCACCGCCACCCCCGAAGTTCACGGGGCAGTCAGGGGAAGCTGGCGGCGAGTTCCCGATCGTGGAGAGAGGCGGTGGTGACGCCTCCATGCCGGACACGGTCGTGCCGCCACTGCCGCCCCCGCTGCTGTCTAGGAGCGCGCAAGGCAAACAGTCGGTGGACTCGCCCTTGCCGCCGACTGAAGACGAGGCTGTGGCAAGGCTACTCCTTCAAGTCGGCTCGCCAATGTGCCGCCGTCTAGAGAAGGTGACTTCGGCGCCATGCCCCTTGGAGACCGGCACCGCCAGCTCGACGATCCCAGACGCCGAAGCGACGAGCGCCGCGGCCGTTGGGTGGGTGCGAGGAGGCGGCACGGGCCCACTGAACCAGGCGCTTCTGGATGTCCAGACGAAGCTACGAGCTGAGAGCGATGCCATCCAAAACTGCACCAAGGCGCACCTGGCGTCGTGGGCACCATCCGGTATGCTTTCTCCTTTGTCTCTGTTTTCTTGTTCCTCTCTGTGGGGGCGCGCCAGCGCACCCACTGGGTGTAGTCCCCGAGTTTTGGGCCGGCTGCTGAGCAGGCGGCCCGGAACTCCAATTGGTGAGTTCCGGGTACTAGCTTTTGTCTGAAATACTTGTCGCAAGACTATCACAATCTCCGTGTCACCGCCTTCAACCGCAACGTTGAAGAGCTGGGCAAGCGGACCTTCGACTTGTCGGAGAGCCGGAGTGAGTCCTTTTTCTCCTTTGCGGGGGCACGCTGGCGCACCCGCAGGCTGTAGTCCCCGAGATTCGGGCCGACTGCTGAGCAGTCGGGCCGGATCTCCCCGGTGACCTTCTTTGTTGATGACTTAACGCCTTCTTTCTTTTTTCTCTTCAGAGGCCAACGCCGCTCTTCAACAGCAGCTGAGCGAAGCCAACACCGTGTTGCGCGCCAAGGGGGATGAGTGCCGCAAGCTCGCCACAGAGCGCGGTCTGCTGGCCACACAATTGGCAGAGCAGAAGGAGCTGCTTAAGAAGACGCAGAAGGAGGCGGAAGAGGCGGAGGCCGCCCTCCTGGCCGAGTTCGCGAGCGAGCGCTCCTCCTGGACTAACAAGGAGGCAATGCTGGCCTCCGGCTTCCACGAGATCGAGGACCTCGTCGACGGTGAGCTTCTTTGCTTTTCTTCTTCGAGCCGCCGACTATAGGTCGAGCTGAATCCTGGTTTTTTGACTTGTTCTTCATTCTTTCCATCTTGGCAGACTTCTTCCCCGGCCACTCCCAGGCCGCCATTCAAGCTATCGAGGCTGATCGCGAGGAGTGGAGGGCGGATGGCGCGGAGATCGCTGCCGATGCCCCCGGACCCTTGACGAGCATATTCTGAGCATTGGGGCTCGTCTGCGGCCGGCCCACCAGATGCTGCGCCGGCTTCAACGTGTCGGTGCCCAAACGATCGCCGCCCTGTGGCCAGACATGCAGGCTCCGCGCACCCCCAGTCGGACTACCGACTAGCTGGAGGTCGCGGCTGGCCATCTTGAGGCCTGGAAGGGTTCCTCAGCCCGGGCTGGAGCGCGCCGAGCCTTGGAATTCATCAAGGCGTGGTATCCGGGGCTGGACCTAGACCGGCTGGCCACACACCGGTCAGAGGCCCAGCCGGAGCTGGCAGCCGCGGAAGACACCCTTGTCAAGCGTGCGGCGGCGATCGCCGAGTACACCGATACCAGCATATTTGTCCCCGAGCGGGCTGAAGACGGCGGGGAGGTACCGCCGGACTGGTTTGGGATGAACCCAGAGTACGGCGAGGACTTGGCAGAGGTGATCGGCTCCAACGTCAAGGAGGAAGACGAGGCGGAGGATGGAAGCGAGACGGAAGCACCGGAAGACGGAGCAGACGGCCAGCCTCAGCTCGACAGCGCCTCTAGCAACGAGTCGTGCCCGCCCGAGCCGACTGCCGCCGGAGGTGATCAAGACGAGACCGCCCAGCCGATCGCCCCAACATCCAACACCGCTGTCTCCTCCGATCCTCTGAACCCGTCTGCCGCCTCCTAGGCTGCCGCCTTATCTTTGTTTTATCTGTTTTAATAGTCTTTGAAGAACTTGTTAATTCGCACAATTCCACCCGCGGGGTGTATTTTGAAATTCTGCTCGAAGATTCGGCCAAGGGCCTTTGTTATGTAAATATTCATCCGACTTCTATCCTTTCTTGCTCATTGCTCTTTTGGCTTTTTCCTTTGCTGCCTACCCTCAGTTGCCGTCTTTGTCAGTCGGACAGCCGCTCTGCGGACTGCTGCTAGATCAAATTCTTGGTCACTTTGGGAAGACAAGTACTTAGCCGTTTTCAGAGTTGTTTAGCAAGTTGGATAGAAGGCGGCAAGCCGACTGTTCAAGAGTCGGTTTGCGAAAAAAGGCTGGAAGCCGGCCTTATGTATGTTTATGCTTTGAGTCCTTAGCCATTTTTCATGTGGACGCCCATTCTTCCTTACTCCTGCCCACCAGACAGTCGCTCTGCGAGCTGCGGCTTCTGATAGGAGACGGCTTAGGCGCCACACACTACTTGTCCGGCTGCAGGAAGCATTTCATAGCGTAGGGCGGCAAGTCCCCGGGCCGACTAGTCGAACCCGGTGCCAAGCGGCATAACAAAGAGTAATATACTCGAAAGCATAATTCTTATCAAATAGATAAAAGAGGGTAGTCCCCGAGCTTTCCTCGGGGGGGCCCGAAGTCTTGGTACATTTAATACAAAAGGTAGCGTGATACATATTGCATTTAACTGTAAAATTTTCGGAGGAGATTTGCATTCCGTGGCCGCTCTGTCTCTTTGCTGGAGTCGTCCCTCTTGCGTGCTCGGGGCTTCTAAGCATCGATCAGGTAGTAGGAGTCATTGCCCAGCACTTTGCTGATGATGAAGGGGCCTTCCCAAGGTGCCGACAGCTTGTGTTGGCCGGCTGTTCGCTGGATCAGTCGGAGCACAAGGTCGCCCTCTTGGAAAGATCTCGGCCTAACCTTCCTGTTGTAGTATCTGCGCAGGCTCTGCTGGTAGATGCTGGACCGGCTGAGTGCCAATAGCCGGCCCACTTCTAGCAGATTGACGTTGTCTTGTCATGCTTCTTCTGCTTCTTCCTCAGTGTACATGGTGACTCGCAGGGAATCGAACTCTATGTCCGCTGGGATGACGGCTTCAGCACCGTAGACGAGGAAGAAAGGTGTGAAGCCGGTTGACTTGTTTGGAGTCGTGCGCAGACTCCACAGGACGGCTGGCAACTCATCAAGCTAGCAGCCATCCGAGCGCTCCAGAGGCTCGACCAATCGAGGCTTGATGCCGGACAGGATGAGGCCGTTTGCTCGCTCCACCTGGCCGTTTGACTGTGGATGGGCGACGGACGCTAGCTCCAGTCAGATGCCCTATGTTGCATAGAAACGGGCCAATGCGCCTTTTGCAAAATTTGTGTCGTTGTCGGTGATGATGTTGTGTGGTACGCCGTACCGAATTGTGATGTCGGAGATGAAACTCATGGCAGTCGGACCATTCAGTTTCTTGATTGGCTTCGCTTCTATCCACTTGGTGAACTTGTCCACCGCGACAAGTAAGTGAGTTAAGCCACCTTGTGCCGTCTTGAATGGTCCCACCATGTCTAGGCCCCAAACTGCGAAGGGCCAGGCAATGGGGATGGTCTTGAGTGCAGAAGCCGGCTGATGCGGTTTGGAGCAGAACTTCTGGCACCCTTTGCATTTTTGGACCAATTCTTTGGCCTCTTCTAAGGCCGTTGTCCAAAACAAACCGTGTCGGAAAGCTTTGGCGACGAGTGCTCTTGAAGCCGCATGGTGGCGGCACTCGCCTTGATGGATGTCTTTGAGAATTGCTTGGCCTTTCTCTGGCTCTACGCAGCGCTGGTAGACACCAGTGACGCTACGCCTGACCAGCTCTCTGTTGACTATGGTGTAGGCTGCCGCTCGGCGTTGTACTTGCCGAGCTAAGGTCTCATCAATCGGCAGCTCTTTGCTCACCAAGAATTTGAGGATGGGCTGGGCCCATGAGGGTGCTGCTGTTTCTTCGACTGCCAGAACTGCGACTTGGACAAGGGCGGCTGGGCTAGGAGGCGGTGGGCTGGAGTCAGCAACCTCTTGCCGGATTAATGAAGTCCCCGGGCCGACTGGTGCAGCCCTCGGGCCGAGTTCTGGAGTCTTTGGACCGGCCGCCGCAGTCCCCGGGCCGGGTTCTGCAGTCCCTGGGCCGGCTTCGACTGTGGCGGCTTTGGAGCCATCTGCCAAAATTCTCGTACCGTCTGCCGGGGCTCTGGAGTTGGATCCGACTTCTTCGGGAGGAGCCGGCACAAAGATGGAGTCTGATTCTGGTGAAGGCTTAACAGACGGCTTGAGGAGGTGCTGAAGGGCGACGCCGGATGGTATTGCTTGGCGGCTAGAGCCGATTTGTGCCAGGGCGTCTGCTTGGTCATTGTCGTTTCTTGGCACATGGAGGAACTCGCACCCCTCGAAATATCCACTGAGTTGCTGCATGAGGAAACGGTAACTCGCCATGTTCGCATCTTTGGCGTCCCAGTCACCAGACGACTGCTGGACCACTAAGTCCGAGTCGCCATAACACAGGATCCGGCGAATGCCAAGTTCTTTGGCAAGCCGGAGCCCGTGGATGAGCGCCACATATTCGGCGACATTGTTGGAGGCGGCAAAGTGGATTTGCAGTGCGTATTTGAGCTTGTCGCCTTTAGGAGAAGTGAGGACAATGCCGGCTCCCAAGCCGGTGCGCATCTTGGAGCCGTCGAAATGCATCCACCAATGGGTGGAGTCAGGCGCTGGTAGTAGATACTGGGTCTCGGCCCAGTCGATGAGGAAGTCGGTCAGTGCTTGTGACTTGATGGCGGTGCGGGGCTGGTAGTAGATGGTGTAGGGAGCTAGCTCTATGGCCCATTTGGTCACTCGGCTAGAAGCATCTCGGCTTCCGATGATCTCGGCAAGTGGGGCCGTGCAGACCATAGTGATTGGATGCTCTTGAAAGTAAGGCTTCAACTTCTTGGCGGCAAAGTGCACGCCATAGCACATCTTCTGGTAGTGGGGGTAGTTCTGCTTGGAGGTCGACAGACTTCGCTCAGGTAATATACCGGTCTCTGGACAGGTAGTGCCTTGCCTTCCTCCTTGCGTTCCACTACAATGACTATGCTGACTACCCGCTGGTGGCGGCGATGTATAGGAGCATGGGCTCTTTAGGAGTCGGAGCTGCCAGAACGGGTGGAGTAGTCAACATCTGCTTCAACTGGAGAAAGGCTTCGTCCGCCTTGCGGTTCCACTCGAAAAAAGTGGTCTTCTTCACGAGCTGGTGTAAGGGGAGAGCTTTCTCGCCCAGCCGACTGATGAATCGGCTGATGGATGCCAAGCAACCAGTGAATTTTTGCACGTCCAGCAGTCGGCTGGGTACCTCCATCCTCTCAATGGCCTTGATCTTTACAGGGTTGCACTCTATGCCGCGTTCAGAGACCAGGAAGCCAAGGAGTTGGCCGGCTGGTACTCCGAAGATGCATTTCTCAGGGTTGAGTTTGATCTGGAATCGGCGCAGGTTCTCAAAGGTCTCCTTGAGGTCTTCCAGCAGTGTTCCACACTTCTCCGTCTTCACCACCACATCGTCCATGTCGACATGGGCGTTTCTGCCGAGTTGCTTGAGGAGGCACTTCTGCATACAACGTTGAAAGGTGGTGCCGGCATTCCTCAAGCCGAACGTCATGGTGAGGTAGCAGAAGGCTCCAAACGGTGTGATGAAGGCGGTCTTCAGTCTGTCAGCCGGGTTCAGCTTGATCTGGTGATATCCTGAATATGCATCCAAGAAGCTCAACAGCTCGCATCCGGCTGTGGAGTCTATCACCTGATCAATTCTCGGCAAAGCAAACGGGTCCTTGGGGCAAGCCTTGTTGAGGCTGGTGTAGTCAATACACATTCGCCACTGCTTGTTCTTCTTCAGTACCAGGACCGGGTTGGCTAGCCACTCTGGAAAGAATACTTCCATAATGAAGCCGGCTGCTAGGAGTCAGGCTATCTCTTCTCCGACAACTCTTCTCTTTTCTTCTGATAGGCGGCACAAGGGCTGCTTGACTGGCTTTGCATCATATCGGACATGTAATTTGTGCTCGGCGAATTCCGTCGGTACACATGGCATGTCTTTGGGGGACCATGCGAAGATGTCCTGATTCTCACGAAGGAAATCGATGAGCTCGCATTCCTATTTGATGTCGAGGTTTGCGCCTACGACAGCGTACCTTTCTGGGTGCTCCGGGTCCAAGGGTATCTTCTTTGTCTCTTTGGCCGGCTTGAACGAACCCTCAGCCTCCGACTCCTTGGGGTCAGGCGACACCCCTAGCTGCTTGTCGGCCATCGCCACAACCCGGTCAAGGAGCCGCTTCTCAGCCGCGATCACCAGGGACTCGGCCAACCGACTACTTTCAGCCGCACAGGCAGACGACTTCCGGTAGTCGCCGACTATGGTCAGAATCCCCTTGGAACTAGGCATCTTCATCTTGAGGTAGGCGTAGTGGGGGACCGCCATGAACTTGGCCAGGGCGGGTCGGCCAAGTAATGCATGGTATGGGCTCTCGAGATCCACCACCTCAAACCAAACTGACTCTCGGCGGAAGTGTTCTTTGTCTCCAAAGAGGATGTCCATCAGGATCTTGCCGATTGGTGAGCAGGAAAGGCCAGGAACAATGCCATGGAATACAGTCCGGTTATTCTGAAGCTGTCTTTGCTTGATTCCTAACTTCTCCATGGTGTCCTTGTACAGGATGTTGATGCTGCTGCCTCCGTCTATCAGAACTCGCAAGAAACGAGCAGCTCGTCTATCCGTGGCAAAGGTGGCATCCAAGACCAAGGTATAAGAGCCCGGACTCGGCATCACCTCTGGGTGATCAGCTCTGCTCCAGCTGATAGGCTTCTCGGACCAGTGCATGAATTCAGGTGTCTCTGATGCTACTGCATTCACCTCTTGCTGCTGCTGCCGCCTGCTGCGTCGATCATCAACCACGCTGGTAAATACCATGTAGGCTCTGTGCTCTTCGGGGTACTCGTCTTGTACTGCGCCGACTGGCCTGACAGCCGACTGCTGGGGCGGAGGCGGAGGCTGCTGCCCAGCAGGCGGGGGAGGCAGGAGGCCGTCTCCTTTGGCGATCCTGGTGAGCCAGTGGCACTTCCAGGTGGTGTGATTCGACGGCTTCGCACCGCTGTAGAATTTGCAAGGACCATCCAGAGTTTGCTCGTATGAGAAAGCCGGCAACCAGTTTGGCTTGCCGCCTTTCTGTCGCTTGGGTGGAGGCTGCCCATCCGGCTGCTGGTCTTCGACTGTCGCCACATGCCGGCTGCTGGAAGCCGGCTGCGGGGCCTTGCACTTGTGGTCGCCTAGCTGCAGTCGTCGACTGGCATCTCCAGCCGGAGTCCTAGGAGCCTGAGGGGCCACTTTGCTAGTCGCACTAACTTGAATCTCCTCCTTCATGGAGGAGTCGTCCGTGGCATACTTGTCTGCTATGATCAGCAGCTCGTCGAGGGTTTCTGGCAAAGGAGCTTGTGCTTGAGGAGGGTGCCTTCTCTGCACCCGGCGGTGAAGTACTCGATAGCCTGCACCTCGTGCACGCCCTCACAAGAGTTCCGGAGCTCGGCCCAACGCGTGAGGTAGTCACAAGTCGACTTGTTGGGGCCTTGCACACATAAGGAAAGCTGACGAGGCTTGGGAGGATGCTTGTACATGCTTGTGAAGTTGCGGACGAATGCATCGGTGAAGTCGACCCAGCTGTTGATGCTGTGGGGCTTCAGGCTGTTCAGCCACGTCCGGGCCGTGCCCTGGAGCATGAGTGGAACGTATTTCACGACAACATGTTTGTTGCCGTTCGCTATGCTGACGGTCGTGGAGTAGTCAACCAGCCAGTCCTCAGGCTTCATGGAGCCGGTGTACTTGGGCGTGTCTCTTGGGAGCGTGAACCCTTTGGAAAAGGGCTCGTCTCGAATGCGGGGCCCAAAACAAGGCGGACCCAACTCGTCTTCTTCTTCCAGCGCCAGGGATCGGTGAAGTCGGTCGATCCGGTGGCGGGCGTCGTTTTCTCCAACTCCCTCTCGGCGGCCAAGGCGGTCGTCGAGAGTCGGATGGTCAACAGGCGGCGGGGAGACTTCTCCTTTCCTTGCAAGGAGGAGGAGGCGGACAGTCGTCCCGTCGTTCCACTGCTCTCGGGCGGCCGTCTTGGTCGCGCTCTATGGTAATGCGAGTCTGACTGCGGATGACAGCTGGATCCTTGTCTATCCTTCCTCGGGCGCCGCCAGTCGGCGTCCGAGACGTCGCACCTTGGTCTCGGCATGGAGGCAGGTCGTCATTTTGTCGCTGCGGCGCCTCTGTGCAGCAGCCGGCCTTGTTCTGCGCAGCAGCCGCGTCGAGGAGCCGCTGGACTCGCTCCGCCATCAGGCGGCGCTCTTCACCCTCGAAGTTGTCCAGCTCGTCCGCCGCCGCCTGGGCGGCTTGAATGTTCTCCGCCGGTGTGGCGTACACAGGGCGATCTGCCCCGAATAGGTTGGCGATGGCCAAGCCGCACTGCTGGACTGCGCCTAGGTGGCTGGGCCCGGCTGGGGCTGGCAAGCCACCCACAGAGCGATCCATCTCACGCTGGTAGGCTTCTGACAAGCGTCTCATGCTAGCCATCTTCTTCGCGCCTTCGACAAGCTGAAGGCAGCGCGCCTCCAACATCTCCGCGTCAGCGTCTTCCGGGATGGGCGCAGTTAGGTCTTGTAGTGCCGCGCCAAGTAGGTCATGCGCTCCTCCCTCGGGATGCTCGTCATGACTGATGACGAGCACCTCTGTGACGGTGCTTCCCTCGCTCTCCGCGCAAGGGAGTGGCTCGTCGTAGACCACCACATTGGTGGGGAACGCGTCGAGCGACGCGGTGTCGGAGTTGACCAACATCGGGTCGGTGGAGCCTACAGACTCCAAGTCCACGGCAGGCTCGCCGGCGACATAGAGTTGGTCAAGGAGGCCCGCGAGGAGGCTCTCGGGGCCGCCCGTGCCTGCGTCGGATGCAGGCTCGTCGGAGAGGCGAACCTCGCTGACAAGATCGGCGAGGCAGCTAGCTGCGCAGGCGATCTCAGCGCCATGCAGTGCGTCGGCGCAAACTCCGTCTGGCATGCCGGGCTGGCTGCGCTCGCCAGGGAGAAAAAGGGTTCCCATCCAGAGCAGGTCTCTAGACGATGGTGCACCAAGCCCCACGGTGGGCGCCAAATGTTGGGGGTTGGGTGCGACATATGCCAAAGGATGACTTATCATGGTGGGGGCGAGTAGAACGTCGCCGGTGCCTGGAAACGGGATAAGGCGAAGGCATGCACGCCGGCGAATCTTGCCCAGCTTCAGGGCTCTCCGGGGAGATAATACCCCTACTGCTGCTCTACGGGGTCTCCACATGATCACTATGGCAAAGTATACATGGTTGCTCCTTGAGCTGTTTCCTTGAGGTAGGAGAAGGCAAGGCTAGCTCTCTCCTCCCTATATGATCTGGTCTAGTGCTAATGGATTCCAACCCATTGCATGGGTGCCCTGGGGGGTTTATATAGGCCTACCCCCCAGGGGTACAATGGTAAACCGGCTGGACGCGGGCCCAGCCATCAGTCTCTCTGGCCGTCGTCTTATCTGCCGACTCCTGGGGCCCGCCGACTGGTGGGCCCCGCTGACTGGCTCGGTACGGAGCCGACAGGCCGCATCCGCCGCGGGCGGGTCTTGCCGGCTGTAGATTACTATAGCCGTGCCTCTAATGACGCGGGCTTGGTCATGGGGTCGTGGTGACAGCTCCGCCGTCTGGCGGGCAATCACTGTGGCCACTCCTTGTCGCGTCTGGTTAATGGCACGTGGGGCCCGTGGGAGGGGCCGTCTGACTCCTGGGGGCCGACTCCCAACCGGGCCGACTGGTGGCGCTCTCGCCGTCTTCCGTACGCCCGTCGACTGGTGGGACCCGTCGTCCCTGGGTCGTACCGGCAGGCCGACAGGGGCACAGGATTCCGCCCTCTGGGGCTGACATCAGGGCCGGCATGGCAACAGTGTCGCGCCGCGCGGAGATCTCTGCGAGTACAGTGCACTGTAGCCACGCCTGCCTTGGAAATGGAGTGGGAGTGGATCTTACTGTGGCCACTCCCCGTCCCGTCCCTTTTTATGGGGGCATGGGGGTTGTTGGCGTCGCGGGCCGACTCCCCAAGGCCTGCTTCTCTGGAAGTCATCAGTCAGGAGTCGGCTTATTCTAAAGTCGTCCCTGGGACTCGGCCGTGAGTGGGCAGTCGGCCGCCTCGCCACTGACTCTCAGAAGGTGGCTCTTCGTCCTGGGGTCTCGAGGGGCACAGCCTGCCCCAATGTCTTGAAAGGTTCTGGGTCTGGGTTAGCCTACCCATGGCCCATTACTCCGACAAGCCTCTAGTCAAAAATTCCTGAAGGCCCAGAGAAGCTGGGATCCTGCTCAAAGACCTTGCAGTGACTGTGATTGTATTCTGTAAAACAACACATCCGGTACGTGCGAACGATCATCAATCGTTCGCCATCGTCTGATCGAGCCAGGAACCACTTGCAACTGCCACGCCGCTTTTCTTTGAAACGTTCTGGGATTAGGAAGGATAGGGACACCAGGCGGCCTACAACATCATATCAAGTTGGAGTCAAATAAAAAAGGGCTCTTAATGTAGTCAATCTTAAGAATAGCATGTTATGAGCATAAATATTTTTTCAGTGAATGTTGACAATAATATAAGCAAGCGATCATGATATCATAGGAAAGTAACATATTGTTGTAACAGCTATTTGCAGCGATGACTGGAGTAGGCCAGCAATACATCCAGCCATAGAAGGAGTCAACAGCATAAATGAAGCCCTTGTGTTCAATGGCATCAGAGAACCATGGAGGATGTATGATCCTGTGATGGACGTGCAGATTTATCCACTTACCGCAGTGACCTGTCAGATAGGCGAGACCGCAGTTGAAGAATGCAATTAGCCTAAAGTCTTTATAATTCGCAGATCTTGTGGGCACTTGGCAGATCACAACCTTGAGCAAATCAAACTTGGTATCATGTTGGCTACTGTAAGATTCCAAGTATTCTGGGCCGCAGTGCCAAAGCAGTGCAGTGTTAATCGAAGGAAGGGGGATCAATCATCGGGTGTAGACCTCCATGAGCATCCAACTGCCGCCACCATCAACGATAACCATCCAAGACGTGTTCATGCTGGCCCAGTACATACCGTTAATGTAGTTGAGGGTGACGGGGATCAGATCGCAGTCAAGAGGGTTGATGCTCACCACCCTACGATCATTATGCTGCGTGACACGTCATTTTTGAAGATCAGGCGGCATTAGCAAGAAAGGGGCTGGTTTAAAAAGCTCCGGCCTGAGGGCTTTGAGTAAACTGTACAGCCCCGACGAGCACGCGGCAAGCGACATGGTACTGAGATTGTCCACACGCGAAACAATCAGCTTGATTACCTCTATGGGGAGCGAATTCCAGCCACTCTTTTGGCGGACGCTGCTCGGTTCTGCCATTGTTAGTGCTTGGGTTTCGGAATAGGGGGAGGCGCCTTAGAGGGGATGAAAGATTGGACGATTATGTGCAGACAAGGATGGAGAAGCGAATATGTGATGCGGGAAGTGGACGGGTGATGATGGACGGGTGATGATGACTACATCACGCCACTTGACTTACGAGACACGTACCAGCAGCGTAGGGTCATATCGACGCCAGACAACTTGCTTGAGTGATCACAGTACTGGTACTCCCTACAGTACCTACTATTATGCCCTAACTTGCTTGGCTAGAGTAGTAGTGGAGCAGGACTCTGCTCTACTACTAGCACCGGAGGATTAGTATATTATAATCTAAAATAGTTACAAACTTCAATGCAAGTAATGTACACTGTACTGACACTGAAACGCATAGAGTACTTAGAATACAAGATTAAGGATGCAATTAACTTTTTATAGAGGGAGAATCATACACGCAATTAACTCAAGTGGATTGGACGTGACTCTATTATTCTCCAACCGCAACCGGCAAATTTCCTCCCATGGGCCGAAGTAGGTTTCTCGGTTTGCATGCGGGTACGGAGGGGTTTGATGGAGGCGATGAGGCGTGTTCAGCCGGGCGTGCAGCGGGTGACGCGGTACTATTCGATTTGACAGTAGTATATTATAAAAAAGAAAGAAGAGTAGTAGAGATAGATATAAGAGTAGAGATAGAGACTAGGGAGGAGCACCATCTACTGCTTCGTGTGCTACTCATGCGCTACATTCGGCCGCCGCAACATCCCCTACAGCCACCCCCTCCTGCGCTCCATTCGGCAGGCATTGTTGAAATTTGGGGAGCGCACTCTCGCGACTGCTGGCAGCAACGACTTCACCGACGACGACTTCTTCCCCGACCTCGGCAACCTCTTCCTCAACGACATGGGCGACAACCTCAATGCCAATGGTGCTGCTCCTATTGCACTGTATGTGTTTATGTCCTTCCTGTTCGAAATCGTGGTAGAATTCATGTTTCTAGTCTGTGTCCTAGATTCGATCTGTTCATCTACTATGCTAGTCCACATGATTAGTTTAATCTCTGTTATAGCCGTCATGATTTATTTTGTGCTTATTCAGACTAAATCTCGTAGTAACTTGCTCACATATTCAACTGGAGCACTGTCCCCTACAGCCACTCCCGTTTCATGGACGGCCTAGTCGATGCCTTCAAGGAGCCCTTCGTCTACTGCTATGAGTGCCCGATGTCGTTTTGGGGCTCGCCGGCGGACCTTGTGCATCACCTCACGCAGCCGTCCGTCTATCACTACTAGCCCTTGGCGGAGAACATCAAGTACGAGACATGCTACCCGTTCACCGTGTCGGAGTCGCTGGAGGATCACCACCGCCTGCTAGTATCGGAGGAGGACGACAGCGTCTTCCTCTTGATCGTGGGCACTGGTGAGGCCCGTGTAGGCCACCGCCCCGTCTCTGTAGTGTGCGTTAGGGGCGACGCCGCTGACGCTGACACTGACACGAGGCCGATGTATGGGTGCGTTCTCACTGTTACTACCCCTCGGAGGTACGTGGGCGGCGACACTGGCTACGCCAAGCTGACTTGGACTGTGCCGAGATGGGACCTTCCCGTCGATGTGGACATGGAAGATGCATGGTATGATTTGACCCCCAACAATGTGCACGGGGACTCCAAGGAGATTCACCTGGACATATGCATTACCAACTTAAATGTTGATCATTAGTCTACGCTCAATGTAATCTGCTATCTAAGCATGTGGAGACTTCCATGCATGATCTTGCTCTATTGGAGTATCACGCATGAATAAAAGTGTATCCATTTATGGTTTAGTCTAGAATCTTCCATGTATGAAATTTTTACTACAGTACTGGTGAAAGACTAATAAACCATGACCGATGTAGTACTAGTGTAGAGGGCGACACTGCATGCGAGTCTCGCCCCACTCGTGGCGCGGCAGTAAAGCCGTCATATCACAAAACCCAACCACTCCTAGTAATAAGTGGCCTGGTAAAATAAACAGACAAGCAACCATCACATCCCTCCGTCTTTTTGCATTTCATCTCTCTGCATTTACTTTCTCCGGTTCATCTCGCACACTCGATCCCTAGCTACTACTCCTAGTATCCCTAGCTACCACTCCTAGGGCCAGTTCTTTTGGCGGCTTAAAAAATAAGCCGTCTCTTCCCCAGCTTTTCCCATAAGACTAGTCACAGTGGAGAGTAACATTAAGGCGCCTCACTCATTTATTTGGGCTTCTAAACTACTACTAGTACCTCCTTCCTGGTTTATTCACCATCAATGTAATTTGTGCTAAATTTTGACCAAAGATTTAACTAATAAAATGTTAGTGCATGTGACATATGCACGTACTTACAAAATGCATACAGATACACAAGGTTTCCAAAGTTTTCCTTTTACATACTTAATTAAGGACACTAATAATTCCCGAAAGTTCGGGATTTATCATTTGCATCCCAAAACTAATGAGATCGCCTTACGAAACTAAATTATATTCTTTATAAAAGCCACGACACTCGCACGAGCGCTTGCGGCGCGCCACGAGTGCCCTGGTGCGTGGTCTTTTCTCAGCGCACCGACACAACGCCTCTTCCTCAGCCTCGCAACTCGCGAGGTGCTGATTGGTGGCTTGCCGGCGGGCGAGCGAGATCTCACCGGTGTGGTGATCCGGCGCCAACAGGTACTCCTCCTCACTGGAAGCATGCACCCATTCCACGTACCACCAAGCGTAGATGAGGCGCTTGGGCCCGACTGCACTTAGGGCTTTGGCACGGGCATCCTCCGCCACCTCACTGCCCTCGCACGAGCCTTCTGCCAAAGAGCCAATTGCCTGACTCTCTCGGACGCAACATAGGCCTGCCAGGCAGCTTGCCCCGCGATGCGCTTCTCTTCCCCGGCCTTCTTCTTTGCCTCTATTTTGGCGTGCTCTGCCAGAGGCAAAGCCTCCCACAAGGCTATATCCATTTCTTTCCAAAGCTCTTCAAGGTCGGGGGGGCTCGGCGGGCAGCGCGGTGTTCTCCTCGTAGTGGGGAGCCGACACGTCCTCCGACATGCGTGCTGGCGAGATTGGGAACGCCGGCGCGTCCACCTCGACGCGTCCTCCTCGACTAGTGGTGGCAAGGAACGGAACACCGACGCGTCCTCCTCGACTAGTGGCGGCGAGGAACGGAACGGTGACGTGTGACCGTCCGCGCGGTACAGCGAGGGGCACCTAGGGCTTGGGAGGGGGGATGCCATGGTGGTCAACGTGAGAGGGAGGGGGAGGAGATAGCGATGAACGTGAGCGTTCTCCCGAATGTCGTGGGAGGCGCAGTATTTATAGCGAGCAATGGCACACCTACATAATATATGGACTGAGCTTCACTGGGTGAACTGCAGTTCCAGTTGAGTCACTGACATGTGGGCCAGATGCCTGTTGGGCCCACATGTCAGTGACTCAATGCACATACAGTTAAGTATCTGAAGCAGCTACGTGGGCATATTTGTTGGAGTAAATTACGGGTGAGGGAAGGCGTGCAAATATTGTTGGTCACAACGGATTGGATGAGCGCGGGGGAGGAGAGTCATGCATGCAGATTTATTCCACACGGGGTGGAGTGGTGGGACTGCTGGAGGGAGAAGGAGAGTCAAGCAGGCATTCAGATTTCAAGATGCACTAAATTATTGCATGCGATGATTAAGGCTGGCCATAGTGGTGGTAATGTGGTACTCCCTCCTTTCCGATTTATAGGGCTTAATTTAAAAATCTCTTCAACCAAGGTAGATGATGAATGGTGGAATTAATTATGTAGTTAGCAAAAGTACTTAATTAGTACTCTCGTTTTTCTCAAAAATTTGTGTAAATTGATGCATTAATTACACCACATGCATGCATGACCACTCCTATAAAAATCTCAGTTGGTGGTGATGGTATGTCTACCTCTGGACAACGTGAGCCGTTTGATATACTTGGAACCAACGGCTGAGATGTGTGTGCATAGAGACATGGCCTTGCCACCGGAGGTACTGTATAGCAGATATTTACCCACCTCTAGCACTGTATAAAATACAGAACTACTCATTCCAGCCTCATTTCCTTTCTGGTTCATCTCCTTGCATTCTTGCCGGCAGCGGCAAAGGTTCCTGAAGATGGAGTCCAGACTCTAGAAACCACTACAAAAACTATTCCACCGCCTCTAACTTGGTAAGAGTAGAAGGAAGGTAGTGGTACTCTAATAGTTAACAATGTTGTGATGGCTAGATAGGACATGGCAAGCACCTGGACGGAGGAACTAGTATGCATTGTGCATTTAAGTTTTCTCTGAAGTCAATTTACCTCTACTTTGACCATAGAAAAATGTGCATCAACATTCACAATGTCAAATCAATATTTTTATACTCATTATAAAACATATTTTTATACTCATTATAATCAGTATTGTAGATATTAATAGTTTTAGTATAAATTTGGTCAAAAACTTTGCAAACGATTGACAGAAATAAAAAGGACCAGAGGGAGTATCATGCATGCGGAGTAGGCAAAAAAATGCTCATTTATAGCCGGTCGAAGTATCAAAGGGCACGACCGCACGAGGGAGGCGAAGGTCGTGGGAGGCGCGACGGTTGAGGGAATTAAGTGAAGTTAAATCCATGCACCGGCATGGCGTGCGAACAGGCAGAAGCTATACTGTCGGGCCTACGATATGAGTCTAGTAGACATGACATCTAGTGGGTCTCGCATAGTACTCGAGAACTTTTTGGGGGCTTGCAGCCGTTTATCCACCGGGCAAGCCAACAACCCCATGTCGTTTGCACGCCCTACTTGTCCCCGTCTTCTACCTTACAATAGTTCGCTCCCGGTCATCCCGTCCTTTCACATTACACCGGTTCAACTTCTCCTAACTCTCCTCCAAAATCCATGGCCTCCCAAATCTCCATGGTCGCCGCTGAGTACCAGGTTAGAGCCATCACCAACGATGAGTTCATTGTCATCTACACCCGTGGATCCGCGACAGTGAAAGGATGCCTTGCTCGCTTCAGAAGCATGTTCGGAAACTCAAAGGATGAGTGGGTCGCTGGGCTAGATGTTGAGTACACCACAGTCCTGGAAAGCGAGAAGATTCTAAAGGAGGCATAGAAGAAGAAGCCCGCCGTTATCCAGGTTTGCGTACATAACGTGTGCTTGATCTACCACATATGCCATGCCGACGTTGAGTGCTAGGATTTTAAGAACTTCCTCAAGGACGAACGAGTGAAATTCGTTACTCTAGACTTTAGGAATGACAGGGATGTCCTGGGTCGGATAGGCCTCGTTGTAGGCTAGCCCTTCGATCTACAGAAGGCAAGCCTGGTGTCCTCCTCTCAGCCTTCAATGATGACCCTGGCAGCAGTCATGATTGATCCTTCGTGCGCTAAACTGAAGAAACCTCACCACGAGTTTCATCATGCATGGGAGTCGAAGACAATAGATGAAGATCACATCATGCACGCAGCAATGGATGCCTACCTTTGTTTAAATATCTACAAGGGTTGGATGAAGAAGCAGAGCCCAGTGTCCGGTTCAAGCAAAGAAGCGGCGGCGAAGAGGAAGAGGAAGAGGGACGAGGACGAATTTGAGGACATGGACTCGGACTCCGAGTAAGGTGGCAGTGTCGTCGCTCATGTTGGTTCTACTACAGTGTCAAACGGACTAGTTGCTTAGTTTTATTTCAAGGGTGTGTTGTGCTGAGCCCCCAGCAAAACTATGTTTATGTTCTTTCTCGTTATTTAAACTCTTTAGTATGTATAGTAGTACTAGTACTATGTCTTACTACTGTTCTTCTTGCAGTTGGTACTACTGCTCGTATCTTCATGTTCCTACTGTACTTAATACGTTCGTACTAGTAGTATAATTTGGGTCAGTTGATTTGTGCAAGAAGTTTGACTGAGCGAAGGAAGAAGACGGCAGAGAAGCTACCCCAGTATCTATATTAGGTGGCAAGGTGCCCATGATCTATCTTATGAGTGTTGGGTGTGGAATGCAGTTCGTCCGAAAAAATGGATCGGCCCAGGGTTAAATGGATGGCGGGGTGGGGGAGCGTGGCAGTGGCATGCGGTTTAGGGGAGGGCAGGGCAGCGGCGGCAGGCGGTTAGGCGTGTGGCAGGCTGAGAAGATGAACAGTGCATCAATTTCGGAGGTTGAAGAAGCCCTTCTAGCCATCCATGTTGCATCCAAGGGCTCACAAGAGTCGACTGACCCAAATTGCTCCTTCAGATTGTAGGATCCATGTGGCATTCAAGGTCTCGAAGGTAGATTCCGCGTATGCACCCGGTTTGCGGGCTCGGCGCGGGAGCGACCGGCTTCCGCCGCGACAGCCACCATGCGCTCCTCCTTTGCGCGGGCGGAGACGACAATGACACGCTAGTTCCTCCTCGCCGGTGTGCTGGAGCACGCGCTCGTCCTCCTCTTCGTACGCTGCGTGCATAGACGCGGCTCCACCAGCTGCTCGCGCGCTTGGCAGCGCGGCAGCATCGCAAGGAGGGACTGCAAACGACATGAGCGGGCGAGCCTTCAGCTTAATGGTACAGGGATGGCGGTGACACGGCGGTGATGGGCGAGAAATGGTTGGCCGGATCAGGCGGATGCCGGCATGCGCAACGGCGGCGGCATATTCATGAGTGCGCATATGGGAGCTTAGTTTAGTTTTATATGGTTGGTCAAACTTAAAAGAAAACTGTACTAGTACACGTAAACATTAGACTGAGGTAGCGCTTATATTAGTTACCACAGCCATGATACGGAATCCTGTGCAAGCGCGTGAACCGCGACCGCGCGGTCGATCGAACGGTGCATCACCGCATCGCGCTCGAAGGACACCCATCGAACCTTTTTGTGTGTGTGAAAACAATCCCCGAATATTACTCAACTTTTTTCCTGGAAAAGTTCTTGACGCTACAATATTTCCATATATTTGAATTTAGCTCCAGTTTGTGTTTATTTGGATTTGGACGTTTTAGGTGCACCCTAGTTTTTTTTAATACTGATTTTGTGTGTGTGACTGAGAGAGAACGTGTGTATGTCTCCATATGTGTGTTGTGGCGGAAGGGCAATGTGGAGACGGTGTGCATGTGATAGAGACATAGAGAAGTGTGAATGTCCAAATGATCATGCATGAGTGAGACATAGACAGACGCCGATACGTTCTGTATACATGAGAGAACGGTCTTCTATTTGTACTTGTGTGTGTGTGTGTGAAAGAGAGAGGAGCATCCATAACACAACAACCATCTCTCTCGATTCGTCCGTCCCTCACACGATCGCATGTAACACATGCATCAACACACACATTTGACACCCTCACCCTGCCCTTGCCCACCTCAAGGCCCGCACATCGCTCTCTATCTCGCACACACAATCTCTTCATGAAAACTCTATTTAGCATGTAGCTTTCTGTCACATACACACACATTTCTCTCCATAGGTTTGATTTCTCTCAATACCTGACACACACACACACACCGCACACACACTCCCCCTCCCCCGAGCACACAATTCATCCCCATCCAAGGCTATATGGCGACCACTCTCGATTGTGCTTCTCTGCACCCCAGCATGCACAACACCTCAACCTTCAAAGAGGGCATCGAGGAGATCGAAGACGGCGACCACACTGCACTAGAGAATGCGGGGCCATCTGGAAGTAGGATGATGTGACGACGGCTGACTGACTCCTCCCCCCTCTCTCCCGCACAAAATTACCAATCCCTCTCTCTCTCCCGCACAAAATTATCAATCCCTCAACCCACGAGATCCTTCCCTTCTCGCCCATGTTTTTCCAGTTCTCTCATCAAACCTGTTGTCTCTTCTCCTTCCACGTCTACAGAATCCGGATGCACACACATCTCACATATATTACATGTCTCCATCTATCTCACAGACCTAACTTCTTCCTCTCTCTCTCTCTCTCGTTAGGTTTGTCTCCTAGTGTCTTGTCCACATAGACACAATCTTTACCGCCCTATCTGCTCCATCTTCGCAAGCTCTCTCTACACGTTTCATTCACACATTGGGATGTGTTTAGAATTTTGCTTTTATAATGGATGATGTAGAGTTATGGTTGGTTTTGTTGCATCCTACAAAGTAATAACTATGAAATGCATTTAGATTCTCATTTGATTGGAATTATGTGAGTTTGAGCATATAGTGAAGTACTATAGATCTCGTATACATCTTGGAATTCAACAATTATTGTAACTATTGAATTGTATAGACCATTACATTCGAAGTCAGTAGCCTAATATATTTATTTCACAATTACAACAAATAATTAATTCACTACAAACTAAGAAAACAAATGTGTACTCCCTTTGTTTTTATTTGAGTCTGTATATTAGCATTGGTCAAAGTCAAGTTTTGTATACTCTCAGAAAGTTTATAACAAAAATTATTAACATATACTCCCTCCATTCGGAATTACTTGTCTCAAAAATGGATGTATCTAGAACTAAAATATGTCTAGATACATCCATTTCTTCGACAAGTAATTCCGAACGGAGGGAGTACAATAACAAATAAATACCATTAGTTTCATTATTGAATGTACTTTCACATCATACATATTTGTTATGGTAAATGTTTATGTTTTTCTATAAACTTGGTCAAACCTACTATGCAGAGTTAATAAAATCGAAGGGAGTACTAGTAGTTACTAGTACTACTCGCTAGTTGCTTAGCCCAATCACCCAACACGCCACACGGGGAGTCTAGTGTCACAAAATTTTGAGGTCGGTGGGAAAATCTCCCGCGACCCTGATTCGAGCAGTGCGAAGTTACCATCATAACCTTCGAAACAGGTCTACGGATTACGCTTGGTAGGGGCCAGTTTTCGTAACTTCAGGTTCACCCTACCCAGCCAACCCCACCCCGGCACCCAGAGTAGTACACCTGAATACTCCCCATTTTCTATCCCCACACCAAAATAGACTTCTCCACGGCACCGCGGCCTTCTTGCTCCTCCCCTTCTCCATCGGCACACTCGTCCACCGCAGCGCATCTGTCTCATCGACGACCTCGTACGCCGCACTGGAGCCGGTCCACCATCGTCATCATACACAGAGCCTCTTCCCCGGCACCATCTTCCACGGTCTTGGATCTACTTCCCGAAAGCCAATGCCAAGTGCAGAAGCACCACTGTTGTGGACAATGAACTGACTCCCGTTGCCGACAATGATGCACAGAGGCCGTCGCGACCATCGTTCTCCTCCTCGATTGGTAATGTGTGTACTGAATCACTTAGCAGTACATGTGTAGTTCCAATTTTGTTCATACCTACCCTTCAAATTTCCTGGTTGCTATTGTTCCCGTAAAATTATTTGGTTATAGCCTCCATTGTCCAACAGAATATCAGCTTGTAATTGTGTGTCGCTCATGTATCGCGTTGTGCTTGGGTAGATTCTTCATCTGCAACCAGTAGTGTGGCAAATGATGGAAAGTTTTTTAGAACTAGCAAGATGCCCATGCGTTGCACGGAACATCAAGAGGCATTTGTATGAGTAGTTTATCTTGTAGGAGAAAATGATGAACGAGGGAAGGCCTTATCTGCAAAGATGGAGAGGGGTTCGGGTATCTCTTTGCAAAATTGTCATGGTTTGCTTTCTGTCCATCAGATATAGATCGGACGGTCTATATTGTAGGATGGCAAGCACACCATCATCACCAACTATGTTTTTTATAAGAAAGTAGAGAGTAGAGAAAAGAAAAGAAAGTAGCAAAAAAAGAATAGAGAGTAGAGTAGTAGAGATAAATATTAAATATAAAATAAATATAACAGTAGAGAAGAGAGGAGAGATAAATATAAAATATAAAATAAATATAACAATAGAGAAGAGAGTAGAGATAGCAGGGACGTCGGGAAAGGATCACACGCGCGGGAAAAAGCGGCCGGGCACGCGCTAGTTTTGGCGCGCGGCGTCTGACGCGCTTTATAAAATCCAATGCCCTCCCACCGCTATGTGCCTTGCCACCGCTCTCTCCCCGCTCTGTGCCTCGCCACCGCTCTCTCCCCGCTCTTTCTCGCCTCGCCGCCGCCGCGCCACCATGTCACCGCGTTGCTGGGAAACTTGGGGATACCGCGGCGTCCACGCGCGCCCCTCTGGCGGCTTCTCCGCCGAGATCTGGTTTAGTGGGATGTGCCTCGGCCTGGGCAATTTCGACACCGCCAACGAGGCCGCCCGCGCGTGCGACGCGGCAGCGTGGCGCCTCTGGTCGCCGCATAGAACATTGAACTTCGCCAACATGCCGATGCAGGAGCAGGCGCAGGAGCTCGCGCCTCTACCGCGGCTTATCACCGACGAGGATCGTCGCGACAACCGAAGGTGGGAGCACTGTCTCGACATCGCCGAGATGGACAAGGAAGTCATGGCGCTGTGGTGCCAATGCTTCCTACAGGACATCATCAATGACTGCGAGTTCTATGCGCAAAGGAGGACGGAGGGGGAGAAGAGGAGGGCAGAGTGAGCCGCCAATCGCGAGGACAAGTGTACGCGAAAATATGACGCTCAATTCAACATGAGGCTAGGAGCAGTGTCGCCCTGGGAATCCAACAACGATCGGCATCTTCACACCTACATTGAGACATCGGAGGAGGACATCACCGAGAAGGAGTCGGACGACAAGGAGTAGTTGAACTATCTATTTTTTTATCTATCTATGCTATATCTATGCTGAGAACTATCTATGTCTCTACTCTCTAGTCTCTACTCTCTATCTCTACTTCTCGATCTCAGCACTGTAAACGTTTTTTTAAAGCGCCGCACATTGCGGTTTTGTTGGAGATGCTCTAACATGGCAGACGAGTGCTTTAATGTTGCCCACAAGATGCGTGAGTATTACTAGTATATTTTTCTTGCCATGTTGAGATTTTAAAACCACGAGTGCGAACATGCAAAGGAGTAATGAAGACCAAACGCGGGATATTGGGGACATCTTCAAGGAGCGTGGCAAGTTAAAGAGGAGCTGCACCGAACCTGTAAAACGAGCTTTGGTAAGTAACACCCTTTCAATTACTTTCGTTTAGCCTCATGTTCTTTGATGTGTATATGTTGTAGTTTCCTGTTTCTCTTAGCCTCGTGTTCTTCATTGTGTAATAAGAAGAGTCTTAATCGTCCTAGTGCTTTCATTTTTAGCTTGATGTAGGAAGTGAGTGTTCTCACCTTGTAGTCTGTTTTTATATTATTTTTTCCTTTTGAATTCACTTCTCCGAGTCCTGTTTATCTGGCTTATACTAAATGGACATGGGTTGCTCTGAGTATTGATCTAAAAAGAAGTTACTTCATGTCAGGTTGCAGTTCCTGCGAGGAGGGAAGTATGGTCAACCTCGAGATCATGTTTACAAAATGAGGCTGGATTACACACAAGGTGTCAGTTCCCTGATGATGCTGGATTAGACACAAGGTGCAAATTCCCAGATGATGTTGGATTACACACAAGCAGGTGGAGTCGTCAAATGTTCGTGTCCTCGTGGCTCTAGTAAAGGCTGAAAGAAAGCATGCAGCAGCCCTTGAGAATGTAGCTGAGTTCCTGAAGAAGCGAAAAGAGCAATCAGATGCTCTCTTCACCCAAGCCAAAGAAGAGATGGAAGAAGCCAGAAAGAAGCTAGCAGAGGCAGAGCAGGCTAGGCGTCTCCTGCTATCTAAAACCATTGTTAATACAAATTTTCCTTCATAATAGCTAGGTTCAAATGTTTATCCAGTCAGCATGCCTGTTGTGATGTCCTTGCATCTACTGATGTGGCACAAAATAAAATATATTTTTCGGGTCATGTAATAATAGCAATTACTTTCTATACAATAACAGACGAAGCATTGGACATGGTATAGTTCACGCGTAAGCCCAACATTCCAAGTTCAACTTCCACATCAAACTCATGTTCACAGATATCTACACATTCATAGATAATGTCCACAACCATGATTCACTTCAAAGCCAAAAAAATGTGTGGAGAGTTATAAATAAAGAATAACCTCTAGTTCCTACTACCAGTGCGAGCACAACAAGTCAAGACCATGCGTAATTAATTATATTTTGGTCATTTTTGACTAATCGTGAATAACTTCTGGAACCAGGTATTATTTCTAATGTCGGCCGCGGCTGGGGACCATGATGTTTTGAGCCAAACCGGGCAACACACCGGGTGTCTATGCCGGCGACGGGGTGGTCGTAGCATTCGTGGGTTCAGAGCAGCGGTGGCTCCCGTGGTCTACTATTCCTTAGTGTCGGCGATGGCCGCAAACGTGTTGTCCACCTCCGCCAGCATTCCGCGGTTCCGCCAACATTTGCGTCGGATGGCGCGGCCAACCACGATGCACTGGATGCCATGGTCCCCCGTGTGCCCTCGTGCAGCAACTGGCCACTCCTCTGCGAGCACGCTTGGAGCGTCGAGTTGATGCACCAGGGGCCAGCTTGGAGCGGTGGCTTGCTCCTCCGCTTGCCCACCTGCAGCCTCGCCGATCGTACTAGCAGCCTGGGGCAGGGGGAGGTGGGGCAGCGAGTTGCCTGGCTTGTCGGGGCACCCAGCCGGCTTTTATGTCGGAGAACTCGTCTTCCTGCTCACCGGATGCTATGGAGAGTGTGGAGAAAATGGTGCAAGGAGGATATGGGGAGCAGCGTTGTGGTGCGGTTCTTGACAGGCGTTTGGGCTCGTTTAAATAGGGAGCGGACGGGAAGAGCCAGCCGATGTTGTGTTCTAAAATGCCAACTGGCTCACGGAAGGACGTGTTGTCGGCACACGCGCGGATTCAATGGAGGCAGGCAGGGCAGTCTGAAGCCGGTGCATGTGGCGAGGAGGCGTGTTCACCATGGCCTGCAGCGAGTGGGGCCCTCTTGGTCGGCCGCTGATTCAATGCCCGCGCTATGAGAGGTTGCGTCCGTATCAGAGAAATCACTCCCTCCAGTCCTTTTTTGTTTGGGTATAACAAAATCTTGTTTTCCATTCACATTTTACAAGTAAAATTTGTGGACAAACTTTGACCCAAAATACGATGGGGACTAGTAAACTAGGACGGAGGTAGCAGTTTTTTTATCAAAGAAGGGTTTCCCCCTTCTGATTTTCATTACTGAAAACCAACATCTAAACCATAGTATTTGCCTTAGAACTACCAGGTTCAACATCTCACAACATAAACCCATACAACCATACGCCAAGGAGGTAGTAGTTATGAATTCCATTTTCGCTCCATACCATTCATTCTAAAAACTACTTAAGTACTTATAACGCGCCCTTGAAAATCGGAACTCTCACCGCGCTAAAAAATGATATTTTAAACGTGGCTACTCGATCTGTGGCAACTGGCGAGCCACCACCTCCAGGTCGTTCACCTGTGGTCCCGACCATCAACTCCTATGGATCAAATTATCACGCGAGCTGACTATTCCTACAAAGGTGCGCTCCACCACGTACCCGATACCCGCGCATGCAGCAATCGTGCACCTAGGTTTTTAGGGGTTATTTGTTAACAGTGCCTTTACGTAACTCTTATGCGTGCAAGACAGCGAGAGACCGACTGCATGCGTGCGCCTCTTCTCTTCGTATATGTACTCCACCATTTTTCCAGTGTCCAAAAAATTATACAGTAGTAATAACTACTAGCAATGTGCCAATGTGTTGCAACATGATCAAAGTAGATTAATACATATTCACCGATTTGATAGAAAAAAGAGTCTAGTTTTGAAATACATGTATCACTAAAAATATCTTATGTTTCACTCAAAATATATTCCTTTGGCGGTTTTGATGAGATAAGGGAGGAATGTTGTTGGTTTCAAGATTCGAGAAGTGGTATATCTCTAATTTCTATTCTTACTAGCAAGATGCCCATGCGTTGCACGGAACATCAAGATCTTTTGGGAGAAAAGGATGAATGAGGGAAGGCCTTATCTGCAAATGTAGATAGGAGTGCGGGTAAATTGCCATAGTTTCCTTCCTATCCGTTAGATATAGATCGGACGGCCTATATTGCAGGATGTCAGGCACACCATCATCACCGACTATGCTTTTTATAAGAGTAATATATAATATAATATATATATATATATATATCTACACTCTTATAAAAACAGAGTTGGTGATGATGGTGTGCCTGCCATCCTGCAATATAGGCCATCTGATTTATATCTGACGGATAGGAAGGAAACTATGGCAA
>NC_041382.1:574200731-574240772 GCF_002162155.2 Triticum dicoccoides
ACACACCTCTCCAAATTTGCAAATAAGGCCTTCCCTCGTTCATCCTTTTCTCTCACAAGATAAACTAGTCATACAAATGCATCTTGATGTTACGTGCAACGCGCGGGCATCTTGCTAGTTAGAGATAAAAACAGAGTTGGTGATGATGGTGTGCATGCCATCCCGCAATAGAGGCCGTCCGATTTATATCTGACGGATAGGAAGGAAACTATGGCAATTTTGCAAAAAGTTACCCAGACCCCTCTCCACATTTGCAAATAAGGCCTTCCCTCGTTCATCCTTTTCTCCCACAAGATAAACTACTCATACAAATGCATCTTGATGTTCCGTGCAACGCATGGGCATCTTGCTAGTTGTTGCAAAAAGCCCATGTGTGTGTGTGTTGTGTCTGTGAGAGAGAGGGAGAGAGAAGGAGGACGGAGTGCATATGTGACAAAGACACAAAGAGTGTGTGTGCGAGAGGTATCAGCTTAAAATGAGGTGATAGTGTGTGTGTGCACGATCGAGAGGGCGTGTCTCAAGAAGGGACGAAAAATCTACATAGATACCCAGGAGCGTGAGAGAGACATGTATGCGATAGTGGAAGCATGAGTGTGCGGGTGTATAAAACTATCTGGAGGCTAGTCGATCAATGATGTGAGAGAAATACGAGTCAGGGGTGCGAAAGCGAGAGTTATGTGTGTGTGAGAGAGACGATAGTCGGGAAGGGGAGTGGAAGCGGGAGATGTGTGTGTGAGAGAGAGAGAGAGAGAGAGAGCTGCGGGGGGTTGTCTGATCGTTAAACAAATGAATAATGTCAGTTTATAACTGGGATGGAGACGGAAAGGAGACCGCAACAAATGTTGTGTCTACAGGAGAGAGTAATTTTAGTGGTATGAGTCATATCTAGAGACATACAGGGTGTGTGAGAGAACCACATAGAGAGAAAGACAAAGTGAAAGACGAGTTAGACTGTGTGTGTGGTGGTGAAAAAGAAAGCTTAGGTACCTAGTGATACCATAGAATGGTAGAGATGTGAGAGATAATGAAAACCATGTAATGTATAATGATAGGGAGAGTGTGACACTTCTCAAGGGAGACCTCGAGAGACCATGTTTGCAAAGATAGGAGAAACATGAAGTGAGCGTGCGGGTGAGCTGGAGAAAAGAGAATGATAGCTACATGAAGGAGCATGCCAGAGAGATGGGCGTGAAAGGAGTCAACATAAAAGGGATTCAAATATTTGAATTCGAGATGATGATACATGTAATTCATACTCGAAACAAAATTGATCTATCAAACATGCATACTCATATGAATTCACGCGCAACTATGTTATTTAATATGTAGATATTACTGATCCATACATTTTAGAGAACATAATTTGGTTTAATTTTTTTTGAATTCAACCTTATGATTTTGAGATCATTGTATTTGTAAATCATATTATATACATATAAAGGAGCATAATTCTTTGTTGTGCTTTTTAAAGCATATATAAAAAATGATGTATATAGAATTTTATTCGAATCGCAAATGGATCCTGGCCGAACAAAAATAGAATACAAACTGGATTCGAATTGAGTTGGCACGGTAAACGTGCAATCTTGCTCTGCAAAAATATGAACGAAGTGGGGAAAGTCGCAGTAACCGCCCGAAACCAAAATCTGCGAGATGGAAATTACTGCCTATCCCTGACACGCAAAGCCTATCGGCTCGATTTCTATAGGTTTTGAAAGTGCAACTATCCCTAGGTGGTTTTGGTAATTCCTAACAACATATAGCTCATGGAGCTAATGCTATTTCAAGATTAATATCTCAGGAAAGCTCAATGATTGGCATGGAATGGATGAGAAAAGTGGACCCCTCAAAATGCTAAGGACAAAAGGATTGGCTCAAGCTCAAAGCTCAAGACTCTACATTTTTTATTTTAGTGATCCAAGATCACATTGAGTCTATAGGAAAAGCCAATACTATCAAGGAGGGATGAGGTGTTGCATAATGAGGCTCTTGCTCAAAATGCTTAGTAATATGCTCCAAAACCCTCAACTACTTTCTCACATCCACATATGACCTAAACCAAAAGTCAAACTCGGCCCCACCGATTCTTTCTATCCGGCGTCACCGAGTTCAGTTATCATAGCCACTGCCACAAACCCTAGGCAAATCGGTCTCACCGATAGGGATCTCGGTCTCACCGAGATGGGATTGTAATCTCTCTGTTTCCCTACGTAACATTTCGGTCTTACCGAGATGAGCGAGCGGGCCCACCAAGATTGCAATGTAAACTCTCTGTTTTCCCTTTGTAACGTTTTGGTCTCATCGAAATGAGCGATTGGTCCCACCGAGTTTACCTGACCAACTCTCTGGTTAGCTTATTACCAAAATCGGTCTCATCGAGTTTGTGTAATCGGTCTCACCGAGATTACGTTATGCCCTAACCCTAATCATATCAGTCCTATCGAGTTGCATGTCGGTCCCTGTCGGTGTCAAAACCGGCGGATCTCGGGTAGGGGGTCCCGAACTTTGCGTCTAGGCCGGATGGTAACAGGAGGCAGGGGACATGATGTTTTACCCAGGTTCGGGCCCTCTTGATGGAGGTAAAATCCTACGTCCTGCTTGATTGATATTGATGATATGGGTAGTACAAGAGTAGATCTACCACGAGATCAGAGAGGCTAAACCCTAGAAGCTAGCCTATGGTATGATTGTATATTGTGATTGTTGTCCTACGGACTAAAACCCTTCAGTTTATATAGACACCGCGGAGGGTTAGGGTTACACAAGGTCAGTTACAAAGGAGGAGATATCCATATTCGTATTGCCTAGCTTGCCTTCCATGCCAAGTAGAGTCCCATCCGGACACGAGACGAAATCTTCAATCTTGTATCTTCATAGTCTAACAGTCCGGCCAATGGACATAGTCCGGCAGTCCGGAGACCCCCTAATCCAGGACTCCCTCAGTAGCCCCCGAACCAGGCTTCAATGACGATGAGTCTGGCGCGCAGTATTGTCTTCGGCATTGCAAGGCGGGTTCCTCTCCAAATTCTGTGTACCTGTCGAAATAGTGTCCGGTCTCTTGTGAATGTTGCACTCCTTGGCTTCCACGCCAAATAATGGCCACTTTCCATGTGTCGAGCGAATGTGAAGAGCCAGGGTGTTTTCACATTTACCCCCCTAGCTGTGTGAATGAGCCGCCTATTAAAAAGACGAGGATTCAGATCCAAATCACACCATCCTCCCTTGGCGAGCCTTCATCGGAGCGCACCTGACAAAGATCCATTCCATCATGGCCGGTCGACGCAGCTCCTCCTCTCGCTCCCCTAGCTCCAATCCTGGAGATTGGGAGAGATATTCTGTCCTGCACAGCAAATTAGTGATGCTTCAGACCAAGGGATTTCTTCCCCCAGCGTACATGGTCCCGGTTCGAGCCGGGCTCGCCACCTATAATGGCGGAGAGCAAGCGGAGAGCCTTCCCAATCCCTCCAAGGGAGAGCGGGTATGCCTTGTCCCTTATTTGGTAAGAGGGCTCGGATTCCCAATTCATCTGTTTCTTCGGGGGCTCCTGGAGTTCTACGGCCTCTAGTTGCACAACCTTACGCCTGCCTCCATGCTGCATATCGCGGGATTCGTAGCCCTTTGCGAGTTGTTCTTGGGATGTGAGGCTCATTTCGCTCTATGGAAGAAGATGTTCTGCCTTGTGCCCCGCTCTCAAAAGGGGTCAATATATCAAGTGGGCGGAGCCGAAGTGTGGCGTATTGCCGGGACCGGATACCTGTCCGGAACCCCAAAGAAGATGTCCGAAGACTGGCCTTCGGAATGGTTTTATATAGAAGACGTCCCCCTCCCGGATCCTATTCGGATCGGTCTTCCTGAGTTCGACAACGCCCCTTTGAAGAAGCGCCGGAGCTGGCATCCACGAAGCTCCCTGGAGGAAGACGACATGGAAGTTCTTTACCTGATGAGCCGGATAAGTTTTTTAGCTCGATCCGGATTAACCATGATCGAGGTCATGGCCATATGTATCATGCGGGGTGTGCAGCCGCTTCAGTATAGAGGCCACCCCATGTGGGATTTCAACGGGGAGGATGACGCCACCCGCTACGGCCGTAAAGGGCCGGGATTGGTTGCTGATCTAATAAAGATCTTATCCACTTTGTACAAGGGAGAAGAGGAGGAATTCCTTCGTGTCAACCCGTAGTGCGGATTTTCTATGTACAATCCTCTGAGCTGGGTAAGCGGAGACTTTTTCTCGCCCATCCGTTTCATATTTCCACAGTTAAGCACTCAGTCTAGCGATTTCTACGCAGGAACTGCGCCAGGCTGTAAGGGAGATAAACAACCCCCCTCCACAACCCGAGCACCCTGGACGGTCCCTCGACCCGACCTCCCAAGAGGATCCGGACATATTTGTGGAGCTGATCGATGGGGTGTTTTACCAATCGAGCAATGATAATGCTTTGGTGGCCATTACGGCCGATTACCCTGGGCTAGTTCTAGCCTCACAGGTGACTGAGAGCGAAGTCCCAGCACTTCGAAAAGGGATCCGTCCTTGCGTGTTTTTGATCGTCGTATAACAGCCGTGTTTTGCAGGGGAGGTCCTCGAGGCAGAAGGCCGAGCCTGCGGCGACTGGCCAACAAGGGGCCGCGAGGCCAGGCAGGCTGAAAAGACCCGCAGTTCGGATTGAGACACCAGTGCAGCGGTACGGCGCATCGTCTTTATTGCAAGATGTTATTCTCAGAGGCATATTAACGCCCATGCCTTCTTTTCAGGAAAAAGAGCGCTCACCGGACTATACCCGGAGAGGCTACCAATCGCGCCTCCACAAGCCAGGCTCCAAGGCCGGATTCGAAGGCGGGAACGAATATGAGGCGTGCGCCGGGTGCTCCTCCGACAGAGGATGCGGATAAACTGTCCGTCACCCATTCCGAGGTGGAAAGTGCCATGAACCACAGGCGTCGCCGGACTGTTCTTCGTGACGCTTGTTTCTCCCAAGAGGCATTGGATGCCTTCAACTCGGGAGACACGCACCTCCGTGCCGCTCAAAATGGTCTAGCCAGAGCCACGGAGCAGTATGTAAAAGACATACGGGTGAGAAAATTTGGTGATTATATATATCAGTAGCCCCTGAGACTTGAAACGGTTAGGATAACTGATTTAAGGATCATTTGTTATGCAGGTTCTTACAGAAAAGAATACTCAACTGTCCCAGGAGCTGGAAGAGTGCAAAGCCCAACTTCAGGCCGCACTGGCTGCAGCAGGGGAGCCCAAAGAGACCCCCTCTCGTAACATATCCTTCAAATGATAAGTATCATATAGAATGCGGCGTGTATGCCGATCTGACGATAAAATTGCAGATGACACTGGAGTAAATCCGGATAAGCAACAGCTCCAACGCCAGCTGAAGGCCGGTGAGAACATGCTTACGAGGATGAGGCAGGAGAAAAATGATCTCCAAGATGCCAACACCAAGCTGGGCATGGAACTACAACATGTCCGTGCCCAACTGTCGGACTCTGTTAAGGAAAATCGGCGGCTTCGACGTGGCATATTTAGTAAGTGCTTGAACGAACTTTGAAAAAGAGTTCGGCGAGGAAGCTGGCTGACAGAGTTATGTCTGTAGGTATGCCGAGGAAATGCCCAGTTCAACGGGTGACCTTCTTCCCGAGCTCTCACAGCTGCACGAACGAGTTCGGCAGGTGATGCAAGGCATCGCCCAGGCCTTGTGGACATCCGTCTCCATACCCGAAGGCCTTGGAGAGCTTGCAGAAAAGCTAAAGGGAGCGCGGCGGCGCTTCCAATTATGGAAGATATTAGTCTGCCGTCAGCGCGCCAGGGAAGCCTGGGCAATGGTGAAGACATGGTACACGAAGGCTGACCCGAATCACATGGCCGAAGTCAGACCTGTGGGGCCCGATGGGAAGGAGATCCCTATGAGCTTAGTGTACGGTCAAGTAGAATCGGCCGCAAAGTATTCCCAACAGGACTATAGACTAGACAGCCTTTTGGATGGTATTGAAGAGGAATTCAACCAGTCAAATTGACTATGTAATTTTAAAGTGACATGTATAATGCCTTCTAGCCGGATTGTAGATCGTTTGTCGTGGCGGACCTTTTCTCTTCGACCTCGGGACCTGACGGTCCGGAGTGTATCCGAATTCCCTCTCGGTTATGTAAGAACCGGGGCATGCGTGGAGACTAGGCGTAGGGGTCATTAGTGCTTTATCAGACAAGTGCCCAACTAGTTATGTTATATTACATGGGTAGTAAGAAATATCTTCCAGGGAGAATAGTTCCGTTAAGGGTTCCTTTCCCTGGGTAAGCATGCCCTAAAGTGCATGTCCGGACTGCGACAAGAAGCGCAGAAAAAGCATCTGGGGGGCAGATATGGATAATAAATAAAAGTCATATTTTGTTCACCGACCGAATATTCCCTTAAGAACGCTAGCTTTCGGCTTCACCCAGTCTGAGGTACACGTCCGGCTGACCCGGCGGTAACAATCGCAGAGGTGCTCCCCTTATGCCCTAGCCGAATTAACGGGAACGTAGGGCATAAATACAAGAGCCAGGCAACCTAGCTTGGTCAAAACTTAAGTCATATCGATGCATATAATGGTGAAAAAAGGTACATGCGGAAGTATAACACATGTGTTGGGCATGAGGCCCAGGTAAATAATTTAAGCTTCTGTGAAAGAAGCCCCCAGGTATGAAGAGTGCGGCTAGCGCATATGTAATGTATGAGTCAGGCACAAGGTGACCCTTGAAGGCCTAGAGAAATAAAAGAAAGGAAGGGAAACAAGACAGATGATGCATATGCAGAAAATGGACAAAGGGAGGGGACTAACATAGAGTCTGGTGCTAGGCGTAGCATCTTCGAAGCCTGGCTGCGTTCCATGGGTTCAGCTCGAGTCGACTAGTCGATGCATCCCGCAGTCGGTACGCTCCACCGATCAGAACTTGGTTGATAATGAAGGGACCTTCCCATTTGGGCTCGAGCTTGTTCTTTTTCTTATCCGGCAGTCGTAGAACTAGTTTGCCAATGTTATAAGTTTTGGCCCGTACTTCTCTGCTTTGGTATCTGCGAGCCTGTTGCTGGTAAAATGCGGAACGGGCTTTGGCTACGTCGCGCTCTTCCTCCAAGGTGTCTAGACTGTCCTGCCGATCGAGCTCGGCTTCTCTTTCTTCGTACATGCGCACTCGAGGTGAGTCATGAATTATGTCACAGGGCAGGACTGCCTCTGCGTCGTGCACCATAAAAAACAGTGTATATCCGGTACTATGATTCGGCGTGGTCCGCAGCCCCCAGAGTACGGAGTCGAGCTCCTCTACCCAGTGTGTGTCAGACTCCGTTAAGGAGCGCACTAATCTGGGTTTAATGCCGCTCATTATAAGACCATTTGCCCGTTCGACTTGACCGTTGGTTTGTGGGTGATAGACTGAAGCATAATCAAGCTTGATGCCCATTTTGCTGCACCAGAGTTTTACCTCGTCGGCTGTGAAGTTCGTGCCATTATCAGTGATGATGTTGTGGGGGACGCCGTAACGGTGTACAACCCCGGATATGAAATCTATCACCGGTCCGGATTCGGCTGTTTTAACCAATTTAGCCTCTATCCATTTGGTGAATTTATCCACCATGACCAATAAGTATTTTTTCTTGTGGGTTCCCCCTTTAAGGGGTCCAACCATGTCAAGCCCCCAGACCACGAAGGGCCATGTAATGGGGATTGTTTGGAGGGCGGTGGGTGGCATGTGGCTTTGATTTGCAAAGAGCTCGCAACCGGCGCAACATTGGACCAAGTCCTATGCATCTGCCCGGACCGTTGGCCAATAGAATCCTGTACGAAAGGCCTTGCTTACAAGAGCTCGGGCTGCGGCGTGATGACCGCCGAGTCCGGCGTGAATTTTTGCCAAAAGGTTCCGCCCTTCCTCTTCGGAGATGCACCTTTGAAGGACTCCGGTAGCGCTTTTTGTGTACAATTCTCCCTCATGGACCCTGTAGGCCTTGGATCACCACACTCTGCAGCGTGCCTCATTTTGGTCCTCCGGAAGTTCCTGTCTAGTTAGGTAGGCCAGGAATGGTTCTGTCCACGGGGCAATAATGGCCATTATTTCATGGGCTGAATGTGTTATTTCGGTGGTGGAGCCTCCGCTTGTGTCAGAGAGTTCGATATCGGGTATTTTGGCCGGGTCCGGACTGTTGTTACCGATGTCCCCTTCCCATGCTACGGATGGCTTGAAGAGCCTTTTCAGAAATATGTTGGGAGGGACCGCGTCGCGTTTTGCGCCGATGCGGGCGAGGATATCCGCCGCCTGATTGTTTTCCTGAGCCACATGGTGAAATTCGAGCCCCTCGAACCGAGCTGACATTTTTAAGACGGCATTGCTATAAGCTACCATTTTCGGATCCTTGGCATCAAAGTCCCCATTTATTTGGGATATCGCGAGGTCTGAATCCCCACGCACCTCTAGGCGTTGAATGCCCATGGATACTGCCATCCGGAGACCATGTAGAAGGGCCTCATATTCGGCTGCGTTGTTGGAGTCCGTATACATTATCTGTAGTATGTATTGAACGGTATCTCCTGTTGGGGGTCAAAACGACGCCAGCCCCTAGACCAGCCAACATTTTGGAGCCGTCGAAGTGCATGATCTAGTTTGAATATGTGTCGTACTCTTTAGGGAGTTCGGCTTCCGTCCACTCGGCGACGAAGTCAGCCAAAACTTGTGACTTAATAGATCGCCGTGGCTTGTAAGTTATGTCGAACGGGAGGAGCTCAATGGCCCATTTGGCAATCCGGCCCGTCGCGTCGTGGTTGTTTATAATATCGTTAAGTGGTACTTCCGAGGCTACCGTTATCGAACACTCTTGAAAGTAGTGTCGCAGCTTCCGGGATGCCATAAATACCGCGTACGCTATCTTTTGATAATGCGGGTATCGTGATTTGCATGGAGTAAGGACAGTGGACACATAGTAAACCGGCTTTTGAAGGGGTAATTTGTGTTCGTCCACTTCTCGCTCGACGACGAGCACTGCGCTTACTACTTGATGAGTTGCCGCAATGTATAGTAGCATTGGTTCGCCAATGTTTGGCGCGGCCAGGACTGGGTTTGTTGCCAATATGGCTTTTATTTCCTTGAGTCCGGCCGTGGCGGCATCCGTCCACTCAAAGTGTTTGGTGCGACGGAGGAGGCGATAAAGGGGAATGCCTTTTCTCCCAAGCGGGAGATAAAGCGACTTAGAGCCGCCACGCATCCAGTCAATTTTTGTATTTGTTTGAGGTCTGTTGGGGTAGCCAACTGTTACAACGCTCGGATTTTGGCCGGATTAGCTTCAATACCTCTACTGGAGACAATGAATCCCAGGAGCTTTCCGGCTGGTACGCCGAAAATGCATTTTTTCTGATTGAGCTTGATGTCATATGTTCGGAGGTTGTCGAATGTGAGCCTCAAGTCGTCTACTAGAGTTTTGACATGCTTGGTTTTAACGACCACGTCATCTACGTATGCCTCCACTGTTTTGCCGATCTGGTTTGCCAGACATGTCTGAATCATGCGCTGATATGTTGCACCGGCGTTTTGAGCCCGAAGGGCATTGTGTTGAAGCAGAATGGGCCGTATGGTGTGATGAATGCCGTTGTGGCTTGGTCTGGCTCTGCCATTTTAATTTGATGGTAGCCGGAGTATGCGTCGACGAAACACAATGAATCGTGTCCTGCGGTAGCATCGATGATTTGATCAATGCAGGGGAGGGGGAAGGGATCCTTTGGGCAGGCCTTGTTAAGGTCCTTCAAATCGACGCACAAGCGCCAGGATTTGTCCTTCTTTGGTACCATCACCAGGTTTGCTAGCCAGTCCGGATATTTTGTGTCTTTGATGAATCCGGCCTCCAATAGCTTGGCTAGTTCCTCTCCCATGGCTTGTCTCTTAGGTTCGGAGAAACGTCGAAGAGCCTGCTTGACTGGCTTGAATCCTTTTAGGATATTTAGGTTGTGCTCGGCCAGCCTGCGTGGGATTCCTGGCATGTCTGAAGGGTGCCAGGAAAAAATGTCCCAGTTCTTGCGTAGGAACTCTCGCAGTGCAGCGTCGACATCAGGGTTTAATTGTGCCCCGATGGAAGCTGTTTTTGTAGGGTCCGTTGGATGGACTTGGAATTTGACTATTTCGTCCGCCGGTCTAAAGGAGGTGGACTTGGATCTTTTATCGAGTATCACGTCGTCCCTGTTCATCATGGAGCGCATCGCAGTTAGTTCCTCGGCTGCTAGGGCTTCGGATAGTGCCTCAAGGGCTAGTGCGGCTGTCTTATTTTCGGCGCGGAGCGCTATGTCCGGATCACTAGCAAGAGTGATGATTTCGTTGGGCCCGGGCATTTTGAGCTTCATGTACCCGTAATGGGGTATGGCTTGGAAGATTGTAAACGCCTCCCGCCCTAATAGAGCATGTATCCGCTGCTGAACGGGGCCACTTGGAATGTAATTTCTTCGGACCTGTAATTATCCCGCGTGCCGAATACCACGTCTAGTGTGATTTTCCCAGCACGGCGTGCTTCCCGACTGGGGATGATTCCTCTAAAGGTTGTGCTACTTTGCTTAATGTGGCTCCAGTCTATTTCCATCTTTTGAAGAGTTTCCTCATAGATGAGGTCTAATCCGCTGTCGCCGTCCATGAGTACCTTGGTGAGTCGAAAGCCGTCCACGATTGGACTGAGGACCAGTGCGGCTGGTGCTCGGGCTGTTCAGAATTTAGGTTCGTCACTGGCATTGAAGGTAATAGCCGTGTCACTCCAAGGATTTATTTCTGCTATGTGGCAGATTTCGGCCATGCTGCGGAGTGTTCGCTTGCATCTATTATTTGACGCGAAGGTCTCAAAGACCGTTAACACCGTATTGTTGTCCACGGGGTGGTGCTCTGTGGTATTTGGGAGGAGTAGATCCTCACCACTTTTCGCCACCTGCCGGAGTATCCAACATGCTCTAAGGCTGTGCGTTGGTATTGCATCCGTTGTACTATGAATTTTACAGGGTCCGTTGAGCCATCCCTCCACTACGGTTCCTTGCCCCGTAGAGGGCTTTTGCTTTTTGGTAGTTAACCCAGGTGTATTGTGATAATGCACCCTTTTATTTCGGACTGGGTTTGTATTCAGGGCCAGATTATCCCAAAATTTTATTTCGGTTTTCTAGGTGCTTTCCATCGCACAGTACTTTCGTACTATGGACACCAAGTCGGCAAAGCGTGTAATTTTGCGGTGACTTATGGCATTGAGGATTCCCTTGTCCATGCAATTATTGCAGAAGATTGCAATTGCGTCTTCCTCGCGGCAGTCCTTTATCCTTGTCGGTGGGGACGACACCTATGGGATCACAAGAATCCCTACTACGGTTGCGGGGCGCGGGGTCGTGAGAAGAGCGGATCAAGCAGATAGCACACGGTTCGTTTATCCAGGTTCGGGCCGCGGGGATGCGTAAAACCCTACTCCTGCTTTGGTGGATTGTATATCTGTGTTCTTGAGCTAGCTATGGGGCGTGAGGAGCTCCAAAAAGCCGAATCCTCCTCCTGGTCGCCTCGGGCCTCCTTTTATAGGAAAGGGGTCGCCACAGTGGCACCAGGAGGTGGAAAGGGAACAGTGATGTGAGGTTATCCCTCGCATTACATGACAAGGCGCATTTAATGCATCTTGCCCAGGTGTCCTTGCTTTATCGGGGACGGGGGAGAGCCCTGTCTCGTCCGTCGCCGCTCCCTCTCGCGTCGACACGCGCCCTGGCCAGCAGCGCCCGCGGTGCCATGTAGGTAGGCAGGCAGCTGAGGTGGCGCAGTGGTGGGTCTCCATGAAGATCTGCATGCCGCCACGCAGGTGCCTGCCCAGCTGGTTGGGTCGGCAGCTACATGCGAACGGCGGTGGAGGTTTGGCTGGCGTGGGCCTGATGGTGGCCAAATGGGTGTTTTTGGCAAGGGCCTTGTCGGGGGCCTGGCAAGGGTCTTGTCGTGGCGCCTGCTGTCATCCCCGGCAAGGCTCTTACCGGGGGCCTTGTGGTCCTCCTTGGCTAGGATCCCGCCAAGGATCATCATCTTCTAAAGGGTGTATCTGATCTCGAATGTCTTCACAAAGATCTACATGCCACCACGGGGATGTCTCTCGAATCCTTGCCCCATGGGGGCAGTGGACTCAAGAGTGACTCACTCCGTAGGTGTGGGGCGAGCTGCCACGGCAAGGGTCTTGTCGGGTTTGCTAAACCCGCCTCCCGGCAAGGATCTTGCCGGGGGGAGTCCGCTTCGTCCCCTTTGCTCTTTGTGGTCTTGGTCTTGGCGTCGTTCTGCTTCTCTTGAGCTTCGGCCTTACCTTGGCTCACCTCCCTTGCCTTGCTCAGTGTGGTGGTGCCCGTGGCTCAGACTGCCCGTGCACAATTATAGGGGTATAAAAGGCGTACCCCTCTTTTTGTACACCGACAATCCTGTTCATGACCAGGAGGAATCTGGCCCAGTAATGGTGTACTGTTTCTTCGGGCTCTTGCTTAATTTGGGATAGATCGCGTATGTTTGGGTGGGTGGGTGGAATTGAATCCGAATCCACATCCAATTGAGACTCAGGGGCCAAGGAGTTTCCAAACTCAGAAGTTTGGATTCTTGGATGTTTTCCGATAAATCTAGCCCGCTGCCTGATTCTAGGTTCAGGCCTTGAGTGACGTCCTCCCCTCCGCGGATATCCGGCTTGGAGGGATCGGGAATCCGGATATAGCTAGTCCTTAAGATAGATGAAGGGTTGCCGCATTGTTCCTCCACCACTGCAACGTGATGGGCGACCTGGGGAGAGTTGATCTTTCTCAGATCGGGTTTAGGCCCAATCTAATCGTAGTCTGTAGCGACTCCCAGGGCGGCGATGCAATCCAAGAGATCATTCAGGGAAGAGAGCTCCATTGGATCTAACTTCTCAGCGAGTTCCGAGTTGACGTGAAGATTGCTTTCGATGACCCGAGAAGTCATCGTCGGCGCAGCGGCCGAACAGGCGGTCATAAGAAAACCACCTAGCCGGAGAGTTTGGCCGATAGCCAAAGCTCCCTCAGCAACAGTGTCGTCTTGAAAGATGGGACGAGACATCCTTCTTGATGGCGGCGGCACAGCGGAACTCTCAATGAAAGCACCAATGTCGGTGTCAAAACCGGCGGATCTCGGGTAGGGGGTCCCGAACTTTGCGTCTAGGCCGGATGGTAACAGGAGGCAGGGGACATGATGTTTTACCCAGGTTCGGGCCCTCTTGATGGAGGTAAAATCCTACGTCCTGCTTGATTGATATTGATGATATGGGTAGTACAAGAGTAGATCTACCACGAGATCAGAGAGGCTAAACCCTAGAAGCTAGCCTATGGTATGATTGTATATTGTGATTGTTGTCCTACGGACTAAAACCCTTCGGTTTATATAAACACCGGAGAGGGTTAGGGTTACACAAGGTCGGTTACAAAGGAGGAGATATCCATATTTGTATTGCCTAGCTTGCCTTCCACGCCAAGTAGAGTCCCATCCGGACACGAGACGAAATCTTCAATCTTGTATCTTCATAGTCTAACAGTCCGGCCAATGGACATAGTCCGGCAGTCTGGAGACCCCCTAATCAAGGACTCCCTCAGTCCCACCGAAAACCCTAACGGTCACTAGCTTTGCTGAATCGATCCGACCAAGTTTATCAATTCGGTCCCACTGAGATTGGAAAGTTGTGTATAACGGTTAGATTTTGTGTGGAGGCTATATATATCCCTCCACCACCTCTTCATTCGTGGAGAGAGCCATCAGAACAAACCTACACTTCCAACTTACTTTTTCTGAGAGAGAACCACCTATACTTGTGTTGAGGCCAAGATATTCCATTCTTACCATATGAATCTTGATCTCTAGCCTTCCCCAAGTTGCTTTTCACTCAAATCTTCTTTCCATCAAATCCATATCCTGTGAGAGAGAGTTGAGTGTTGGGGAGACTATCATTTGAAGCACAAGAGCAAGGAGTTCATCATCAACACACCATTTGTTACTTCTTGGAGAGTGGTGTCTCCTAGATTGGCTAGGTGTCACTTGGGAGCCTCCGACAAGATTATGGAGTTGAACCAAGGAGTTTGTAAGGGCAAGGAGATCGCCTACTTCGTGAAGATCTACCGCTAGTGAGGCAAGTCCTTCGTGGGCGACGGCCATGGTGGGATAGACAAGGTTGCTTCTTCGTGGACCCTTCGTGGGTGGAGCCCTCCGTGGACTCATGCAGCCGTTACCCTTCGTGGATTGAAGTCTCCATCAACGTGGATGTACGATAACACCACCTATCGGAACCACGACAAAAACATCCGTGTCTCCTATTGCATTTGAATCCTCCAAACCCTTCCCTTTACATTCTTGCAAGTTGCATGCTTTACTTTCCCCTGCTCATATACTCTTTGCATGCTTGCTTGAATTTCTTAAGATTGCTTGACTTGTCCAAAGTTGCTAAAATCTGCCAAGAACTAAAATTGGGAAAAGGATAAGTTTTTATTTGGTCAAGTAGTCTAATCACCCCCCTCTAGACATACTTCCAATCCTACAGGTTTTGATAGGGGTAGGTTTATAATTTCACTCAAACGTGACATAACCGCCTCTCACCCGGATTCATACACGGTGGGCACCAAAACACAGTGTCTCCTCATCTGAAATCGACTCCCTCCCTGATTCATACACGGTGGGCACCAAAAAGAAACTCTCGTCGGCAAATATTCGGTGTATGCGAGTCCTATCCCCAACTGACTAATATTGTTGTGATGTAGGAAATTTTAAACGCGGGCTAAGTTTGTAAATTTCCTTGCATTTGGGACAAGCGCGCCCTGAAGACATGGTTCCCCCCTTTCTCTCTCCCTCCATTTCCCCATTCGTACTTCGTGGGCGCCAAAACAGCCTCTCCACCCCAGCCTCCTCCGTCCGCCATCCCATCCACCGCCGTCCTCCTCTACCATGCCAGAGCTGATACCCCGGTGCCGTCGTCCATTACAAGAGATCGACCTCTCTCATCCGCGGCTTCGGACCGGGATCCTTGCATCCCGTCCTCTCGCTTCATCCCCGCTGTCATCCACCTTGTCAACGCCACTCCTATGACCATCTTGTCCACCGCGCCCTGCCGCCACCGTCTATCCTCCTAGATCTGCTTCCACGCTGCCGACAGCCATCGCTACCGCAGCACCGTCAAATTCTCAGTAGATGCATACATGGCGCCGCACCAGAGGCGTTACTCTTTCATATCTGCTCAACTAATTTATCGTAGAAAGAAAATAGATCGCCACTACTTTACTCTGATTTTCTTGTCCATCACTTACTTGCTAGTTGAAAGCAAACATTGGTTGCGAAGTTGCCTTTGTCCGGTTTGCACCTTCAGATCCGCCATGGCACGCTCAACACTATAGTCGCAATGCTTATGGTTTTCCCCTTTTATATTCCATACTAGTTAAATGACAGTAGACTAAATTTCAAAATTGAGTCAGTTGATTTTTCAAAGCTCGTTGGAGTTCGTCGGTGCGAATGAAGGAGCTCGTGTGGGGATGGTGGTTGTGGGGGCAGTGGTGGGGCCTCACCGAACAAAGAAAATTTGATGCGGGTGGGGCGGGGTGGGGTGGGGGTGGCGGAGGAACACAGGCGGTGGGGGCGGTTCAGGGGAGGGCGAGGGCGAGGGGCCGGTGGTTCGGCCGGCGGCCCGTGCGGTGTTCTGTATGGGAAGAATCAGAGACGAGGAAGAAGAAGGGTTAGGAGACGTAGGATCTTCATCCAACCGCTGAAATGGTTGACTGACCCAAATGACAAAAGTCACGCGACTTGCATGCAAACATGCCTTTATATTCAGTACCTCATCGTACCTGCTTAGCACTGGTCCTGAATCCATCAAGCTAAACAACGTGCCGGTCATAATTCCAAACTTGTTGCTCAAATACGAGTCGGATATGACGCTGATATTACCAAACCAGATAACGTTTAATTGGTTAGCTAATGTTCCTACTTTACTTTCGAAAAGCACGTGCACCACATATAGAGAGACAACAGGGAGTTGCATTCTTAATGTGCTCCAGTTCATCATGTGTAGGTACTGCGCAACGAACATTTTATTATCCAAAATTTGCTTGCTCTTCTTTAGCATGTTCCTCTTCCGTTCTTCTTTAATAAGTACCCTCTCCGTTCCTAAATACAAGTCTTTGTATAGATTCCACCATGGACTACATATGGAGCAAAATGAGTGAATCTACACTCTAAAATGTATCTGTATACATCTGTATGTGATCCATAGTGGAAATCTCTACAAAGACTTATATTTTGGAACGGAGGGAGTATGATAGTAGTACAGTATGTTCCTTATAGTGAAGATGAGCAGGGACATTTGCAGTGTAGAGGTCTATACGGTCGGTTGTGATGGACACTTTGAACTCTTCGGGCCTCTTTGATTCGTAGGATTTTGTAAACATAGGAATAGGATTTGTAGTGGCCTGCCCACTTGAATCCTATAAGATTAGCAAGGAAATACGGGGAGCTGTGTCGCCTTTGAGAGTTACACTGATATTAATAGTACCGCACCTTCAATTGAAGAGAGTTGGTATCCAAAGCCTTTCTAGACGTACCGGCAATACTAGCACATATATTCCAGCAAGTTTCACTTTGCTGATTTTACTCCTGATGCTTACGGTTTTCCTGCTATATCTACACTATGATCTGTGTAGCTGCTATGTGTCGCACTAGCAGCAGTCCACTCTTGAAGGTAAACAACACACCAATCATAAGTCCAAAGCTTACTTCTTCAAATACGAATTGTGATATGATACTGATATTAGTTAACAGACACACATTTAATTGGTCAGGTAATGCTCCCACTTTATTTTCCAAATGCATGTGGTCACATATAAAGAGACAGCACGGAATTGCATTTCTTTGGGCGCTGTGATTCATCATGAGTGGGCAACCAACATTGTATGCAATGCAGCGGAACCTCAAGAATATGCTTCTTCTTCTTCTATTCTTTAACATGTTCCTCTTTTGTTATTTTGTATTTAGTATGTACAGTATGTTCCTTGTCCAGAAGGGGAGCAGGGACATCTGCAGTCAACAGCTGATAGAGCTGGCCTGTAATCGATATGCTTTCAATTAGTAGCGGCAATACAACACCATATTTTCCAGCCAGTTCCACTTTCCCGATTGATATATCGTGGTCATGGTGTACCCCATTTATGTACACTATGATCTACCTAGTTGTTGTGTGCTCTTGTTATCATGGTTTGGCAATAAACTCTCTATACAGTATATTATGAACCTATCATCTGCCAACTATCCTTACTTATGGAACCTATTTTTTGTGTACTTGTGCCAGATTATATTAATGCACGAACCATATTATAGCACACATGAGCTCTCTCATCAGAATCCAGTGATAGCACACAAGGGTTTACAAGGGCGCCCCTATATTAGAATATCCTCTGCATTACAAAGATAATCTCACTACTATTTATATTTTCATGGTTCTCAGATATTATACGTAATTACAATGAATATCATAATCCGCACATCAGAAGAATATTGTGGAACACTGCAACGACTTACAAAATTGGCACCAAGTCATTGAGTGCCATTCTGGATGCAATGAGACTCATACGCTCCCCACCTGTAGATTCTTGTTCAGAATATGATCCTAATGACTATTCTAACCTCGAGGAGTCAAAGGCAGAGGCTTGTCCTATTCACCCATCAAGGTGCATATTCTAATTTTGCAAGGTTTTATCGATTGCGCGTATCTTGCATATGTTGTCTTGCATTTCTTCTACTTTGTTGCACCGCCATGTGCTTAGTTTACTCATCATATATGTCAAGATGCCATGCCCATCCATTATCAATACATATTCCATCTGTCATCATACCATGTTTTTTCACTCAAATGTTGTTCTTGTGCATCAGACATCAAAAAGGAAGAGGGTGATTGCCGAACCTGAAGGAGCACCAGCGAAGTCCTTGAAAAACGTGATGGTGCCAGAGAAATCAGACAACACCCCACTTATATTGGATGTACAACCAGTGACACAAAACATAGGACCGACTCCAACAGACTGTACCCATACTTCACTGGCCACACCACTAGCCCCACCACATAGGAACTGCACTCCAGCTAAAGGTATGCCGATTTTAGTTGCCATGGCACCAGCCGTACCATAGAAAAATCCCACTCCACCAAAAAGTACAGCAAGTCCACCGGCCGAAGACCTATCCCAACTGCTGAGACGGCCAATTCCTGCAGATTGGAACCCCATTCCAGTTATTCCCAGTTTTAAAGACAATGCTTTCAATGTTGTTAGGGACTACGTGCATATATTCCCATCATGGGAAGATTATAGTGAAGACAAACACCATTTCACATCTTCTTGTCCCACTTACTTGTAAGTGCTATTATTCATGGTAATTATTTTCCTGTTTTCTGCTGATTGAACACATCAATGATTTTACATTATATTGTTGTAAGTAGGCGAGGTTCAATCTGGATAATCATGACAAGTAAAGCTTGCTTGCACTTTTCAAGGAAGCATTGCAGCAGTATTGGTGTTACCCGAGGAAATCACACTTTGATGGCAAGTCTATAAATGAATTTCCAGTGAAGTCTCATGTATTAAATTTAGAAGACATTGAATGGAAAAACCTTGTTATGCATTGGTCTCGTTCCTAGGATGAGGTACTGTCTATGATATCACATGACAATTTGAACTTCTACTTTTTTGCATGTGCCTTACAGATCTTTTTTGCTGGAAATTAGCTTGAAGAAGAATTCCGATTTGAAAAGAACGACAGGATATCGCAAATATGCTACCCGCTGCTTTGCTCTTGTTAGTACATGTTGTCCTATATCACTGTACTTGCATTCATACCTGGTTCATTATGTGACACCAGTATGCATGATATCTTGCTTATCAATTGTTCGCTCCTAATTATCTGATCTGTATGAATGGTTACATTAGTGTAGAATATATCCAATGCCAATGAATTTCTTTAGTCTGCATTGTTCTTGTAAGTACCCGCTGTCCTTTATCAGTGTACTTATATTGACATGTAGTTGTTCATGTACCATCACTCTGCAGCTTATTTTCCTTTGCCCTCCATTTTCAACGCATTAGATCTATATTTACCCTTACCATAAGGTTGGATAACACCGATGGTCCTGAATAAGTTTAGCTCTACATTGCTCTTGGTTGTACCTTTTGCCTGTATCGCTATACTTACATTTATAGCTACTTGGTCATGTAGCATCACTCTTCATCTTATCTTAAATATTCTCCATTTTTTCTTATATTGTCACATTTATATTTACTCTTAACAAAATGTAGAATAACGGTAATGCTTATGAAGAAGATTCTGTGGTAAACTTCTTGAATTGCCCCCCCCCCCATCAGCATGGACAAGGGCTTTATAAAGCCTGTCTTCACCAATAATGTAAGTTTGTCCTTCTCAAGCCTTCAAACTTTGTTGTGTATATTTGGTTAGGCATGACTGCAACAGCTGTTTATTTTTGGTGTTTGCATCAAATTGCATGTTTAAAGTTTATTGTGTAGTTCATAAACAAAAGTTTGTCCTTCTCAATTTAAGTTTTCAGTTGTACAACCAAGTTCCTTCTTCATACCATGTAAATTAAACTATACAGAGCAAGTGATCTTCTTTTGCACTACATGTATGCTTCTGTTCTTGATCGTAATCCAGTGGTGTGGTGAACCTACCCACTACAACACAATGTCATATTCTGCAATGTCTTAACTATGAACAATGCCATATCATTCTACTATTATTTAAACCCTCTCTTTATTTGCCAATCTGAAATGGGATAAATTGACAGCACACTAACCATTGATACTTATGAGTTCTTGATCTGTAATCCAGTGGTGTCGTGAAGCTGCCAACTCCTTCACAATGTCATTTCCTGCCATGTCTTAACCTGGACAGTACCATATTGTGTTAATGCTATTTTAAACCGTGTCACTTTATTCGTCAGTAAGAAATGTGATGAATTGTCAGCACTGATACTTATATGTGCAAAACTTGTCATCTGTCTACGTATTTATCTTTCAGAGTGAGGAGGATATAAGTGTCAAACAAGCGCAGTTTCATCAGCTTGCTCAGCTGCTTGCGCTGCAGCTCTCGAGAAGGGCTAACCTTTCTTGAACTGTATTAAAGTGTTGTCGGTTTTGTATATTATTTTGTCGGCATGTTTATTTGCACTAGTGGAGATCTTTGATGCACAGTGTATGTAATCCGTTGTCTGCTTGTGCTTTATTATCATCCATGTTCAATAATTCATCCGATTAACCAGTTAACTTGCCGATTAATCCCTACTCATAGGGTCCCCGAGTAGCCGATTACCCGATAAATCGTCCGATTAATTGATTAAATGACCGATTAACTTGCCGATTAGCCTATTAATCCCCTACTCACCAGCCGACCGAGCAGCTACCAGTTAACGATTTCCTCAACAATGATTACCATAATGGCGAACTTTGATGCCTAGTGGATGCAATATGTTGTAATTTCTTTATTGTATAGTCTAGGTTTTTTCTTATTCACGATGATGTAGTTATTTTACTGTATATATATCTTGTCTTCGCAGTAAACCGGCCAAACCGTAAAATTATGGTACATAATCGGGTCGTCATGCAGATCACTACATAATCGGTCCGTTAACAGGCCTAAATATAAACTGGCCCACTAGTAGATTTGGGGCTCTAATAGGCTGAGTAAACCACCGGCCCTATTTTCCGCAAGAAAACTCAATGGGCTTTTAGGAGGGTGAAAAGTAGGTGGGCCCTGAAACGTGTCGAACAACTCATGGGTCGGCAGCAGGCCGAAATAGACCCCGGCCCATGATTGTGCCAATCACATCACAGGCCGTTAACAGGCCAAAATTGTCTCGGTCCTTGTTTGGCCCAATCAGATTATTGGCGATGAGCAGGCCGGATGCAAACTGGGCCGTAGTTAGGCCCAACTATATGACGGGCTTTTAACAGGCCGAAATAAATATTGGGCCAAAATGTTAAACATGCCTTTAACAGGCCGAAACTAATATCAGGCCGAATTACTAAATGGGCCTTTAGCAAGTGGGCCCAAAAGCATAGCGTCCAGTTGACAGATCGAATCTGATATGGGCCATAATTTAGCCCAAAGCCTCTTAAAGGGCCGAATCTGATCTGGGCCATAATTTGGCCCAGAACTTGGTAGGCTTTTAACGGACCGGATCAATTATGGGTCGGCATTTGGCCCAAAACATGGCAACCTGTTAACTTAGTGTCCTCAAAATCTGGTGGGCCTTTAGCTGGGCCGGCCCATTATGGTCGGCGAAATCTCATGGGCCTTTAGTTGGGCCAGCCCATTATGGTCGGTGAAATCTCATGGGCCTTTAGTTGGGCCGGCCATTTAATATGTATGGGCCACTTTTGGGCTGTGCCACGTGTTGACCTATCATAGGCGCCTCCTGTCCAATGAATGGATGACATCTGTCCCAACAGTGAGCCAACACGTGTTTCCTCCGGCCAATGACAATTTTACATGTGGAAAATCCTCATTGGTCCGGGCTATTAACGGGTTATCGGATCCAAAACCGAACCCGATAGCTTAACGGCGACCCGTTACGGTGGATGCCACGTGTTGGTCACCCTTGACGAAAGCACTTCCATGACGCGCGATTTATCGTTATGGAAGTGGACACTTCCGTGATGATAATTTTGGTAATGTCATGGAACACTTCTACGACAACACAGGTATGACTATCTTGATTCTGTCATAAATTTGTCATGGATGTACATGCATGACAGAAAACGTGACCTACTGTGACAAACCCCTATCATCACGGAAGTGTCTTTTTTATATAGTGTGGGCATCAAACCTACAATACATTCCCACCTCGCCTTGTGCGCGGGTCGTTCGTTTTCCCTTCCTGCTTCTCCCAATTGACGAACACCACCAGCGGAGCAGTTGGGTGCGGTATCCTATGCTTCTCCTCCATGGTGCCCTCGAAATAGATCCGCCGGGCCAGATTCAGAAACTCATGATCCTCCTGGTCTTTGCATATCGGGCATATCCCCTCCATTTGGATCTCGAATCCGGATCCTCTTCCATGTCTTGCTCGGCTGAAAGGACATGCGGTGCCCCCATGTGTGGTTTTGGTAATTGATGACAATCTCTATGGACTAATGGTTGCCTTGAGTTATATTTGAAGGATTTGTCCATAGGCTTTTCTTGGAGTCCACTTGTTGGTTTCAAGGAGAGTTTGTGCTGACCAAGGTGCTATTCAAGGAATTACCTAAAGATCGGTCATGTGAGAGATGTTGGAAATATGCCCTAGAGGCAATAATAAATTGATTATTATTATATTTCCTTGTTCATGATAATCGTTTATTATCCATGCTAGAATTGTATTGATAGGAAACTCAGATACATGTGTGGATACATAGACAACACCATGTCCCTAGTAAGCCTCTAGTTGACTAGCTCGTTAATCAATAGATGGTTACGGTTTCCTGACCATGGACATTGGATGTCGTTGATAACGGGATCACATCATTAGGAGAATGATGTGATGGACAAGACCCAATCCTAAGCCTAGCACAAGATCATGTAGTTCGTATGCTAAAGCTTTTCTAATGTCAAGTATCATTTCCTTAGACCATGAGATTGTGCAACTCCCGGATACCGTAGGAGTGCTTTGGGTGTGCCAAACGTCACAACGTAACTGGGTGGCTATAAAGGTACACTACGGGTATCTCTGAAAGTGTCTGTTGGGTTGGCACGAATCGAGATTGGGATTTTGTCACTCCGTGTAAACGGAGAGGTATCTCTGGGCCCACTCGGTAGGACATCATCACAATGTGCACAATGTGACCAAGGGGTTGATCACGGGATGATGTGTTACGGAACGAGTAAAGAGACTTGCCGGTAACGAGATTGAACAAGGTATCGGTATACCGACGATCGAATCTCGGGCAAGTACCATACCGCTAGACAAAGGGAATTGTATACGGGATTGATTGAGTCCTTGACATCGTGGTTCATCCGATGAGATCATCGTGGAACATGTGGGAGCCAACATGGGTATCCAGATCCCGCTGTTGGTTATTGACCGGAGAACATCTCGGTCATGTCTGCATGTCTCCCGAACCCGTAGGGTCTACACACTTAAGGTTCGATGACGCTAGGGTTATAAAGGAAGCTTGTATGTGGTTACCGAATGTTGTTCGGAGTCCCGGATGAGATCCCGGACGTCACGAGGAGTTCCAGAATGGTCCGGAGGTAAAGATTTATATATAGGAAGTCCTGTTTCGGCCATCGGGACAAGTTTCGGGGTCATCGGTATTGTACCGGGACCACCGGAAGGGTCCCGGGGGCCCACCGGGTGGGGCCACCTGCCCCGGGGGGGCACATGGGCTGTAGGGGGTGCGCCTTGGCCTACATGGGCCAAGGGCACCAGCCCCTAGAGGCCCATGCGCCAAGATATAGGAAAAAGGGGAGAGTCCTAAAAGGGGAAGGCACCTCCGAGGTGCCTTGGGGAGGATGGACTCCTCCCCCCTTCTTAGCCGCACCCCTTCCTTGGAGGAAGGGGCAAGGCTGCGCCTCCCCCCTCTCCCCTGCCCCTATATATAGTGGAGGGGAGGGAGGGCATCCATACCTGAGCCCTTGGCGCCTCCCTCCCTCCCGTGACACCTCCTCCTCTCCCGTAGGTGCTTGGCGAAGCCCTGCAGGATTGCCACGCTCCTCCATCACCACCACGCAGTTGTGCTGCTGCTGAATGGAGTCTTCCTCAACCTCTCCCTCTCTCCTTGCTGGATCAAGGCGTGGGAGACATCTTCGAGCTGTACGTGTGTTGAACGCGGAGGTGTCGTCCGTTCGGCACTAGGATCATCGGTGATCTGAATCACGACGAGTACGACTCCATCAACCCCGTTCACTTGAACGCTTCCGCTTAGCGATCTACAAGGGTATGTAGATGCACTCTCCTTCCCCTTGTTGCTAGTCTCTCCATAGATAGATCTTGGTGACACGTAGGAAAATTTTGAATTTCTGCTACGTTCCCCAACAGTGGTATCAGAGCTAGGTCTATTGCATAGATTCTTTGCACGAGTAGAACACAAAGTAGTTGTGGGCGTCGATATTGTTCAATATGCTTGCCGTTACTAGTCTTATCTTGATTCGGCGGCATCGTGGGATGAAGCGGCCCGGACCAACCTTACACGTACGCTTACGTGAGACCGGTTCCACCGACAAACATGCACTAGTTGCATAAGGTGGCTGGCGGGTGTCTGTCTCTCCCACTTTAGTCGGATCGGATTCGATGAAAAGGGTCCTTATGAAGGGTAAATAGCAATTGGCATATCACGTTGTGGTTCATGCGTAGGTAAGCAACGTTCTTGCTAGAAACCCATAGCAGCCACGTAAAACATGCAAACAACAATTAGAGGACGTCTAACTTGTTTTTGCAGGGTATGCTATGTGATGTGATATGGCCAAAAAGGATGTGATGAATGATATATGTGATGTATGAGATTGATCATGTTCTTGTAATAGGAATCACGACTTGCATGTCGATGAGTATGACAACCGGCAGGAGCCATAGGAGTTGTCTTTATTTATTTGTGACCTGCGTGTCAACTTAAACGTCATGTAATTACTTTACTTTATTGCTAACCGTTAGCCATAGTAGTAGAAGTAATAGTTGGCGAGGCAACTTCATGAAGACACGATGATGGAGATCATGGTGTCATGCCGGTGACGATGATGATCATGGAGCCCCGAAGATGGAGATCAAAAGGAGCAAAGTGATGATGGCCATATCATGTCACTATTTGATTGCATGTGATGTTTATCATGTTTATACATCTTATTTGCTTAGAACGACGGTAGTAAATAAGATGATCCCTTACAACAATTTCAAGAAGTGTTCTCCCCTAACTGTGCACCGTTGCGACAGTTCGCTGTTTCAAAACATCACGTGATGATCGGGTGTTTTATTCAGACGTTCAAATACAACGGGTGTTGACGAGCCTAGCATGTACAGACATGGCCTCGGAACACACGCGAAACACTTAGGGTTAACTTGACGAGCCTAGCATGTACAGACATGGCCTCGGAACACGGAGACCGAAAGGTCGAGCATGAGTCATATAGAAGATACGATCAACATGAAGATGTTCACCGATGATGACTAGTCCATCTCACGTGATGATCGGACACGGCCTAGTTTGACTCGGATCATGTAAACACTTAGATGACTAGAGGGATGTCTATCTGAGTGGGAGTTCATAAGATGAACTTAATTATCCTGAACATAGTCAAAAGGATTTTGCAAATTATGTCGTAGCTCACGCTATAGTTCTACTGTTTAGATATGTTCCTAGAGAAAAATTAGTTGAAAGTTGATAGTAGCAATTATGCGGACTAGGTACGTAAACTGAGGATTGTCCTCATTGCTTCATAGAAGGCTTATGTCCTTAATGCACCGCTCAATGTGCTGAACCTCGAACGTTGTCTGTGGTTGTTGCGAACATCTGACATACACGTTTTGATAACTACGTGATAGTTCAGTTAAACGGTTTAGAGTTGAGGCACCAAAGACGTTTTTGAAACGTCGCGAAACATATGAGATGTTTTGAGGGCTGAAATTGGGATTTCAGGATCGTGCCCATGTCAAGAGGTATAAGACCTCCGATGACTTTCTTAACCTGCAAACTAAGGAGAAAAGCTCAATTGTTGAGCTTGTGCTCAGATTGTCTGAGTACAACAATCATTTGAATCGAGTGGGAGTTGATCTTCCAGATAAGACAGTGATGGTTCTCCAAAGTCATTGCCACCAAGCTGTTAGAGCTTCGTGATGAACTATAACATATCAGGGATAGATATGATGATCCTTGAGGTATTCGCGATGTTTGACACCGCGAAAGTAGAAATCAAGAAGGAGCATCAATTGTTGATGGTTGATGAAACCACTAGTTTCAAGAAGGGCAAGGGAAAGAAGGGATACTTCATGAAACGGCAAATCAGCTGCTGCACCAATGAAGAAACCCGAGGTTGAACCCAAACCCGAGACTAAGTGCTTCTGTAATAAGGGGAACAACCACTAGAGCAGGATTACCCTAGATACTTGGTAGATGAGAAGGCTGGTAAGGTCGATAGAAGTATATTGGATATACATTGTGTTAATGTGTACTTTGCTAGTACTCCTAGTAGCACCAGGGTATAAGATAACGGTTCGGTTGCTAAGTGTTAATAACTCGAAATATAAGCTACGGCATAAACGGAGACTAGCTAAAGGTGAGCTGACGATATGTGTTGGAAGTGTTTCCAATGTTGATATGATCAAGCATCGCACGCTCCCTCTACCAAAGAGATTGGTGTTAAACCTAAATAATTGTTATTTGGTGTTTGCGTTGAGCATAGACATGATTGGATTACGTCTATCGCAATACGGTTATTCATTTAAGGAGAATAATGGTTACTCTGTTTATTTGAATAATACCTTCAATGGTCTTACACCTAAAATGAATGGTTTATTAAATCTCGATCGTAGTGATACACATGTTCATGCCAAAAGATAGTAATGATAGTACCACCTACTTGTGGCACTGCCACGTAAGTCATATCGGTATAAAATGCATGAAGAAGCTCCATATTGATGGATCTTTGGGCTCACTCGTTTTTGAAAGGTTTGAGACATGCGAACCATGTCTATTGGTGTATATGCATGAAGAAACTCCATGCAAATGGACCGTTTTGACTCACTTGATTTTGAATCGCTTGGGACATGCAAATCATACCACATGGGCAAGATGACTGAAAAACCTCGTTTTCAGTAAGATGGAACAAGATAGCAACTTGTTGGAAGTAACACATTTTGATGTGTGCAGTCCAATAAGTGCTGAGGCATGCAGTGAATATCGTTATGTTCTTACTTCACAGATGATTCGAGTAGATGTTGAGTATATTTACTTGATGAATCACGAGTCTGAATTATTGAAAGGTTCAAGTAATTTCAGTGTGAAGTTGAAAGATCGTCGTGACAAGAGGATAAAAGATCTATGATATGATCATAGAGATGAATATCTGAATCACGAGTTTGGCACAGAATTAAGACATTGTGGAAATTGTTTCACAACTGATACAGCATGGAACACCATAGTGTGATGGTGTGTCCAAACGTCATAGTTGCACCCTATTGGATATGGTGCATACCATGATGTCTCTTATCGAGTTACCACTATCGTTCATGGGTTAGGCATTAGAGACAACCACATTAACTTTAAATAGGGCACCACATAATTTCATTGAGACGACACCGTATGAACTATGGTTTGGAGAAACCTAAGTTCCCGTTTCTTGAAAGTTTGGGGCTGCGACGCTTATGAGAAAAAGTTTCATCTTGATAAGCTCGAACCCAAAGCGGACAAAATGCATCTTCATAGGACACCCAAAACAGTTGGGTATACCTCCTAATTCAGATCCGAAAGCAATAGGGATTGTTTCTTGAATCGGGTCCTTTTTCGAGGAAAGGTTTCTCTCGAAAGAATTGAGTGGGAGGATGGTGGAGACTTGATGAGGTTATTGAACCGTCACTTCAACAAGTGTGTAGCAGGGCACAGGAAGTTGTTCCTGTGGCACGTACACCAACTAAAGTGAAAGCTTATGATAGTGATCATGAAACTTCGGATCGAGTCACTACCAAACCTCGTGGGATGACAAGGATGCGTACTACTTCAGAGTGGTACGTAATCCTGTCTTGGAAGTCATGTTGCTAGACAACAATGAACCTACGAGCTATGGAGAAGCGATGGTGGGCCCGGATTCCGATAAATGGCTCAAGGCCATAAAACCCGAGAGAGGATCCATGTATGAAAACAAAGTGTAGACTTTGGAAGAACTACTTGATGGTCGTAAGGCTGTTAGGTAAATATGGATTTTGAAAGGAAGACAGACAATGATGGTAAGTGTCACCATTGAGAAAGCTCGACTTGTCGTTAAGATGTTTTCCGACAAGTTCAAGGAGTTGACTACGATGAGACTTTCTCACTCGTAGCGATGCTAAGAGTCTGTTGGAATTATATTAGCAATTACTGCATTATTTATGAAATCTTGCAGATAGGATGTCAAAACATTGTTTCCTTGATGATTCTTGAGGAAAGGTTGTATGTGATACAACCGGAAGGTTTTGTCTATCCTGAAATATGCTAATAAGTATGCAAAGCTCCAGCAATCCTTCTGAGGACTGGAGTGAGCATCTCGGAGTTGGAATGTATGCTTTGATGAGATGATCAAAGATTTTGGGTTTATACAAAGTTTATGAGAAACTTGTATTTCCAAAGAAGTGAGTGGGAGCACTATAGAATTTCTGATGAGTATATGTTGTTGACATCAGAAATGACGTAGAATTTCTGGAAAGCATATAGGGTTATTTGGAAAGTGTTTTCAATGGAAAACCTGGATTAAGCTACTTGAACATTGAGCATCAAGATCTATAAGGATAGATCAAAACGCTTAATAGTACTTTCAAATGAGCACATACCTTGACATGATCTTGAAGGTGTTCAAGATGGATCAGTCAAAGAAGAAGTTCTTGCCTGAGTTGTAAGGTACGAAGTTAAGACTTAAAGCTTGACCATGGCAGAATAGAGAGAAAGGAACGAAGGTCGTCCCCTATGCTTAAGACATAGGCTCTACAATATGCTATGTTGTGTACCGCACCTGAAGTGTGCTTTACCATGAGTCAGTCAAGGGGTACAAGAGTGATCCAAGAATGGATCACAGGACAGCGGTCAAAGTTATCCTTAGTAACTAGTGGACTAAGGAATTTTCTCAATTATGGAGGTGGTAAAAGAGTTCGTCGTAAAGGGTTACGTCGATGCAAGCTTAACACCTATCCGGATAGCTCTGAGTAGAGATACCGGATACGTATAATGGAGCAACAATTTAGAATAGCTCCAAGTAGAACAGTTATTTGGAATACCTCCAAATAGAACGTGGTAGCTGCATCTAGGAGATGACATAGAGATTTGTAAAGCACACACGGATCTGAAAGGTTCAAACCCGTTGACTATAACCTCTCTCATAAGCATAACATGATCAAACCCAGAACTCATCGAGTGTTAATCACATGGTAAATGTGAACTAGATTATTGACTCTAGTAAACTCTTTTGGTGTTAGTCACATGGGGATGTGACCTTGAGTGTTAATCACATATCGATGTGAACTAGATTATTGACTCTAGTGCAAGTGGGAGACTGTTGGAAATATGCCCTAGAGGCAATAATAAATTGATTATTATTATATTTCCTTGTTCATGATAATCGTTTATTATCCATGCTAGAATTGTATTGATAGGAAACTCAGATACATGTGTGGATACATAGACAACACCATGTCCCTAGTAAGCCTCTAGTTGACTAGCTCGTTAATCAATAGATGGTTACGGTTTCCTGACCATGGACATTGGATGTCGTTGATAACGGGATCACATCATTAGGAGAATGATGTGATGGACAAGACCCAATCCTAAGCCTAGCACAAGATCATGTAGTTCGTATGCTAAAGCTTTTCTAATGTCAAGTATCATTTCCTTAGACCATGAGATTGTGCAACTCCCGGATACCGTAGGAGTGCTTTGGGTGTGCCAAACGTCACAACGTAACTGGGTGGCTATAAAGGTACACTACGGGTATCTCTGAAAGTGTCTGTTGGGTTGGCACGAATCGAGATTGGGATTTTGTCACTCCGTGTAAACGGAGAGGTATCTCTGGGCCCACTCGGTAGGACATCATCACAATGTGCACAATGTGACCAAGGGGTTGATCACGGGATGATGTGTTACGGAACGAGTAAAGAGACTTGCCGGTAACGAGATTGAACAAGGTATCGGTATACCGACGATCGAATCTCGGGCAAGTACCATACCGCTAGACAAAGGGAATTGTATACGGGATTGATTGAGTCCTTGACATCGTGGTTCATCCGATGAGATCATCGTGGAACATGTGGGAGCCAACATGGGTATCCAGATCCCGCTGTTGGTTATTGACCGGAGAACATCTCGGTCATGTCTGCATGTCTCCCGAACCCGTAGGGTCTACACACTTAAGGTTCGATGACGCTAGGGTTATAAAGGAAGCTTGTATGTGGTTACCGAATGTTGTTCGGAGTCCCGGATGAGATCCCGGACGTCACGAGGAGTTCCAGAATGGTCCGGAGGTAAAGATTTATATATAGGAAGTCCTGTTTCGGCCATCGGGACAAGTTTCGGGGTCATCGGTATTGTACCGGGACCACCGGAAGGGTCCCGGGGGCCCACCGGGTGGGGCCACCTGCCCCGGGGGGCCACATGGGCTGTAGGGGGTGCGCCTTGGCCTACATGGGCCAAGGGCACCAGCCCCAAGAGGCCCATGCGCCTAGGGAACCCTAGAGGGAAGAGTCCTCAAGGGGGAAGGCACCTCCGAGGTGCCTTGGGGAGGAGTCCCCCCCTATTAGCCGCACCCCTTCCTTGGAGGAAGGGGCAAGGCTGCGCCTCCCCCCTCTCCCCTGCCCCTATATATAGTGGAGGGGAGGGAGGGCATCCATACCTGAGCCCTTGGCGCCTCCCTCCCTCCCGTGACACCTCCTCCTCTCCCGTAGGTGCTTGGCGAAGCCCTGCAGGATTGCCACGCTCCTCCATCACCACCACGCAGTTGTGCTGCTGCTGAATGGAGTCTTCCTCAACCTCTCCCTCTCTCCTTGCTGGATCAAGGCGTGGGAGACATCTTCGAGCTGTACGTGTGTTGAACGCGGAGGTGTCGTCCGTTCGGCACTAGGATCATCGGTGATCTGAATCACGACGAGTACGACTCCATCAACCCCGTTCACTTGAACGCTTCCGCTTAGCGATCTACAAGGGTATGTAGATGCACTCTCCTTCCCCTCGTTGCTAGTCTCTCCATAGATAGATCTTGGTGACACGTAGGAAAATTTTGAATTTCTGCTACGTTCCCCAACAAGAGATTGATCAAGACTATGCCAAAGAGTGAATCAAGTTGATCAACACACAAAGCGTAGAAGATGTACCGAGAGGGATCAAGTGATCCCATCGTATGGTAAGCATTGTCAATTACGCTTTGTGTACTAACCCATGGTATTCACGAGAGTTCTTTGTGGGGTTAGGTTGTGGTGTGTAAGTTAAAGTGGAGCATCACGAAGAGATCAAATGCTTTAAGCTTGACGTCCATTGTGGTGACAATGTACTTGTGAAGATGTGAGGAAGAGTGGCTCACCCATAGTGGAGTATGGGGGAGCAATCAATTAGTCTTCATCGAGCCAACGCAATCAAGAAAGGTGGTCCAACTTGAGGGAGTCAAGATCGTCATCATCTAGCTCAAGTGGACCATGTGCAAGGCAAAGGTTTACCCTTGATAGGTTTTCTATTCTACCAGTCTCATGGTGGTAGTTGGGAGACCGGGTTATAGGATCGATTGTCGTACTATCAAGGGGGGCTCTCGATGAGTAGCTTGATCGTATCATTCATAGAGAGCTGAAACCATTGCATCCTTGCATCATCTTTATTGGTTCTTATTTGGTTCTTCTCCTTGTGAGATTTGGAGCTTTTGGTCATCTTGATGACAAGCTCGAGTTCATCGAAAACGGAGTTCACATGCATCTTCTATGATGTTTTCAATGTTGGAGGTTATGTCGGTTCTTCTCTATTGGAGGGTTCACTTCTCTTTTTGTTAGGAATACCTCCCCTACCTTTTCTTACTATAACCATTCCTTGTTTTGATGCTACTTGTCGTCTTGTATCCAACAAGCTTGAGTTTGCTCAATTCGGAGCTCATTTGTAGAAGTTATGGCAGTTCTGGTTTTATTGTATCCTACTGTTGTCTTTAGCTGTGATATGAAGGCAGCCAAGTGCTAAAGCCTCTGTGGTGTACGGTAGTACTGCTCAAGGGTCCAGCGGTAGTACCGCTCCTGGTGAGCGGTAGTATCGCTACCTCTAGCCCATAGCATTGTCACACACGGAAGTAGGCGCGGAAATAATTTTTTACTTCCACCCCTACGAGGTAGTACCGCTCCCTGCGAGCAATAGTACCGTGCCGGCTTTCTTCTCGAAGTTAGCTCCAGCGGATGTAGGTGTGGCAGTAATTTTTTACATCTGTGGACGCGTAGTAGTAGCCCAGCGGTAGTACCGCTACCTCACTGTGTATACTGCCGTGTGCTGCACCTGTGTGGCTGTTGAATGCTACCCATGCGGTAGTACTGCAAGGGCGGGCGGTAGTACCGCTCCGGTAGTAGCACCGCACTGTTGCCCCATTGCAGCAGTGTTTCTTTTGGCTACTGCCACCCTAGCGGTAGTATCGCTCCTTGGAGCGGTAGTACCGCTCGGTGCGGCCTGTGAGGATAACGGTTGGATTTCCCCCCTCCTATAAAAAGTGGTCTTCTTCCCATTGAACCTTATCCTTTGAGCTCGTGTTCTTCCCCCATTGTTGACCTTCTTCGAGCTTGCTATCTCTCGATCCGTCCATTGATTCTTGCTAGTTTTTGGGGGGGAAGAGAGAAGAGATCTAGATCCACATTTCCACCAATCACTTTCTCCTCTATGTGAGGGGAACCCCTTGGATCTAGATCTCAGAGTTCTTGGTGTTCTCCTTCTTATTCTTCCTCCCAATTTCCTCCCTAGCATTAGTTGCTTTGGTGGGATTTGAGAGAGAAGGACTTGGGCACTTCGTGTGCCCTTGTCATTGCATTTGATGCATCGTTTTGAGTTCTCCACGGTGATACGTGCAAGTTACAAGTTGAGAAGCTTATTACTCTTGGGTGCTTGGTGCCCTTGAGTTTGTTCCTCTTGGGTGCTTGGGCACCCTAGACGGTTGGTGGTGTTCGGGGCTCAATCATTGTGGTGTAAAGCTCCAGAAAAGCGTCGGGATCTCCAATTAGGTTGTGGAGATCGCCCCGAGCAATTTGACGGGTACCGGTGACCACCCCCCAGGGTTGCCAAAGTGTACGGGTTCAGTGACCACCACCAAGGGTTGCCATTTGTACGGGTTTGGTGACCGCCCTCAAGGTTCCCTTAGTGGAATCATGACATCTTGCATTGTGCGAGGGCGTGAGGAGATTACGGTGGCCCTAGTGGCTTCTTGGGGAGCATTGTGCCTCCACACCACTCCAAACGGAGATTAGCATCCGCAAGGGTGTGAACTTCGGGATACATCGCCGTCTCTGCGTGCCTCAGTTATCTCTTACCCGAGCCCTTTACTTATGCACTTTACTTTGTGATAGCCATATCGTTCTTTGTCATATCTCTTGCTATCACATAGTTGATTATCTTTCTTACCATAAGTTGTTGGTGCACATAGGTGAACCTAGTTGTTTTAGGTTTTGTGCTTGTCAAATTAACCGGTAGGTTTATTCCGCTTTTGTTCAAGCCTAAACCGTAATTATGTTAAAGCGCATGTTCACCCCCTCTAGGCGACATCCACGATCTTTCATCGGCTTCCTTCCATTCCCACACGTACTGCAACCATGAGAGCGTGTCGTCGCAGATCCTCATCGGTCGCTCCCTCCACCGTTGCGCTCTCGTCTCCTCCAGTATCGTCGGTTGCACAGATCCGATTGGTCGCAGCATCTCCGAAAACGCCTGATAAACGAACAGGAGCAGCATCCGAGGTACCTCCACATCTCATGGCGGCTGTGGAGGAGGCGGCGAGCACGTGGATCTGCTCTGGCGAGGCATGGGACGACTAGCTGGCGCGACACTGGGTGGTGCGGTGGCGGTGGGCGGCAGATGGGGTGGGCGAGTCATAGGAGAGGGTGGATGGGGTGGGCGCCTCTTTCAATGCCCTGGATGGAATTTAATTTCTCCTCCTCTTTATTTTTGTGTTATCTGTATTAGCTATTTGTGTAGATGTTTCTACTATATGCCTAGTACGTGATCATGTGGTCAGATATCAGTGTGATATATATTTTTTTGCGAGAAAATTTCTGATCTATCCATCTTCCATCATGGCAGTACAACGAATATCAGAAATAATAAAAATTACATTCAGATCCGTAGATCACCTAGCGACGACTACAAGCACTGAAGCGAGCCGAAGGCGCGCCGCTGTCATCGCCCCTCCATCACCGCAGTCGAGCACAACTTATTGTAGTAGACAGTCGGGAAGTCGTCGTGCTAAGATCCCGTAGGACTAGCGCACCAGAACAGCAACCGCCGCGGATGAAGAATAACGTAGATCAGAAGGATCCAACCCGAAGACACATGAACGTAGACGAACAACGACGAGATCCGAGCAAATTCACCAAAAATAGATCCGTCGGAGACATACCTCCACACGCCCACCAACGGTGCTAGACGCACCGCCGGAACGGGGGCTAAGCGCGGAGACCTTTATTCCATCTTCAGGGAGCCGCCGCCGCCTCGTCTTCCTGAGCAGGACACAAACCCTAGCAAAACTGTAAGAAACGACTAAAAACGAAGCCCTCCCGCCGGCCCTTGCCGAGATCCACCGCGCCCTCATGGCCCTAGGGCCACCGGAGAGGATGCGGCGCCAGCGGGAGGCAGAAACACTAGTTTTTTTGTGGAGGAGGAGGCGGCGGCGGTAAAAAGAAAGTTTATTTCATCAGTCGTTATATATCAATACGATATTAACACTGTCAATGGTATGATCATAATTTATCTCTGAAGTAATATTTTTTCTGCTAATATACTCAACAATAACTACCCAGTTATTTTTATACAACATTAGTACTACTGGTACTCATTGAGAATAAAGTCAACCCAATATTTTCTCGGAAAGCCATTTTGGTTCCGGTGCATTTCAGTTCAAACGCGAAGATGGAGTAATAAACCTCGGCAGCGATGGTTGGGATTGCGCGAGTACGTATCACAACGCGACGTGTGAGCTGGTGCAATTTATGTTTCAGGCGTATCCCGCCGGCCCGTATCCCCTCCTTCAATGATGCGTACGTGCAGACGTTCATACCACGGGCAAGCTGGTAATGCGACGCAACGTCTGGATATGGCATGAATGAACCTGGCCTGCGCGGGGTGGAGCGATAATTCAAAATCCGCCGTACCCCAGCCCCGGTACGAGCGGGTCGGTTGGTTCGGCTTCGGCTGGCCAGTAGTAGTACCCGAGTACCGCTCCGAAATCTAATTCCACCCATAACACTCGGCAATCCGCATTAACTGCATGCGCCTCTGCTGACTGCTGCCCCGGATCAGATGGCCTCCCCTCCCTGCGTTAATCCCGTGCCGCCCCCCTCCTGCTCTGCGCAGTGCGCACGCCCATTTCAAATCCCCACCAACACCTCCTTCCTTCCGCCAGAGTTTTCGGAGCAGGGCAGCGCAGAGCGGGGCAGGGTTTTCGCGGCGCACCCCACCGTCCAGGTGTCCTCGTCTAGGAGGAGGTCTGGATCGACGAGATGCACGCGTGCTTCCATGGCGGCGGCGGCAGCGGCAGGACCAGGACCATCAGCATCATCCGGGACCTCACCAAGAACGTACGCCGGCAGCCCAGCGCCATCCGTCAGATTCCGTTCCATCCTTCCCGTGTACGGTATGTCCGCGCGCGCGCGCGGATGCATCTAACGTGCCTGTGTGCGTGTGTGCAGATGAAGTCCATGTCGCTCAAGATGAAGGCGGGCGGCGGCGGGGGCAACGCGCGGGCGAGGCGACGGCGGCGGAAAGGGGCGGAAGGGGAGGAGGACCTGGAGCCGCAGGACAAGGACGTGGCCGCGGCGTCGGCGTCCGCCAAGATAGCGCCGGAGGAGCGAGAGGGGAAGACGCGTGCGCCATGCGACCGGTGCCGCTCCGGCCTGGAAGACGTCCCCGAGGAGGGGGAAGAGGAGGAGGAGGCGGCGGCGGCGGACCATACGACCGGGGAGGAGCAGAGCGATGGCGAGTGGGTGGCGGAGCCGGAGCCCGGGGTGCTGATGACGCTGGTGTCGCGCCCCGACGGCACCAACCACCTCCGCAAGCTGAGGTTCCGGGAGGAGCTGTTCGACGGGCCCCGGGCGGCGCAGCGCTGGTGGGCGGACAACTACGACAGCATCGTCGAGCTCTACAGCATCGTGCAGTCCACCGGAGCGTCGCACGAGGAGGAGGACGCCGAGGACGGCATCGACGACGACGAGCCCGCGACGCCGTGCCAGTCGGAGGACGACCACCACCAACCGCGGCGGTGGCCGCGGCTGGGGTGCGACTCGGCCTCCACCTCGGCCGGCCCGTCCAGCGGAAGCGGAAGCGGCAGCGGCGGTGGGTCGGCCAGCACCGTGGGCTCGCCAATACTGGGCCTCGTCGTCGCCACGCCTCCTAACAAGGGCGAGAGAAGCCCGGGCCAAGCACAATCACACAAACACAAGTGTCGTTCCTTGCACATAAATTAGACAGAAATGGTTATTATTTTTAGGGTTTTCTCCAGTCTTTCGTGCCCATCATCTTACAGAAGCAGGCCTGGGCACGGGTTTTACAGCTTTTGTTTATACTGATTCACTGGTTCTCATTTGTATTCGATACTTCCTGCAAGGCTGTAAACAACGGCCAGCATTTTCCTGCAAGGGGTGGCTTGGGCAGTTGGAGCAGTAAAAATCGGCTATGGCCTATGGATGGAACATTGGTATGATGACAAATGTTTAATTCTGGGAGGATGTCTTATTTGGGCACTGCTGCCTGGCTACAAAGTTCTGTTGTTAATGAACAGAATTGCTCCATTGCCCAGGCCTGAGATGCTGTGCATTCAAAGCTTCAGTTTCCTTGAACTGTTGATGATCGCCCCATGGATCAATGCTTTCACCTTTGTGAGATTGCTCGTAGTGTCTCTCTGTCTGACGAGAGAGTATGTTATGCATGGATATATGATCCATCTCGTATTCTAGTTTGTAATCGGTGAAATCCTTTTATGTCATTGTGAGTAATCGAGGATTATTCCTGCTTATACCCATTCTGCTTGGAATATTACTATTCCTAAAGTGTACATGTGTTTTCTACTCCCTCCGTTCCAAATTACTCGTCGTGGTTTTAGTTCAAATTTGAACTAAAACCACGACGAGTAATTTGGAACGGAGGAAGTAGGTTTTTAGTAACAACAAAATACTGACTAGAGATAACACCTTGCTAAACGCCGAACTGTGGATGGCTCATCAAGTCATCATGTGTGTATTTTGTGCTGAAAATGAAAGTGTCATCACTTATTCTTTGCTTGGACGTTTGCTAAAAGAACATTTTGAAGCTCGTCTCTGACGTACTTTTGCTTGAGATGGGTAATTTACTTTGACCCTGTTCCTCGCTGGAAAACAAAATGCCTGTGTCAGCGTCCCTAACGAGGCCGGCCCGCAAGGCAGCTCCAAGGATCCTGTCTCCACGACCCCGCGTGCGGCCCGGCCCAGGAAACCCAACCCACGCATCGTCGGCCCAGCGTGGGTTAACTGAAGCCCGTGCGGCAGCTACTTAAGTAGAGAGGCGACAGCGAGCTAGGGTTATCCAGTGGATCACGACTTCGGCGGCTCGGCTCTATTCCCCTTCCTCCTTCTCGCTGGCTATGAACCCTAGTTCCCCATTCGTGTAATCCTCCCTGTAATCGTTACCATATCGAATCCTGAGAGTGGAATTGCTAGTAATCGAGAGGATCCACTTCCACCCTCACATCTGGTATCAGAGACCAACAATCCACCACCACCGCGCCATCCTGACGCAGATCATCGAAACCAGAGGCATCCATCAAGCCCGTACGCATCTCGTCGCCATGGATCCGGCCATCGAAGCCTTTCTCGACAGGCTCGACAACACCCTCAAGGCCCAGAACAAGGCCATCGCAGAGATCCAGACCTCCACGGCCAAAATCGACGACCTCGTCAACTGGCGACCGGATATGGAGAAGCGGGTGGCAGATCTGGGCGACGCGGTGGCGGCGCTCCAACTGGCGCAGCCACCTCCGTCCAAGCCGAGCGAGGAGCCGATTGGCGTGAGTTCGAAGCAAGGCCCTTCTGCGGCGACCGACGTCCTCCACAGGGCCGGTGGCGGCGCGGGCAACGATTCCCATGGGCCCGATGGACACGGCATCTTCAACTTACCACGGGGGAATGTGGCGGCGTCCTTCCAGACGCCGCCGCCACCCCCGGCAACAGGTCCGTCCTCCTCCCTCGCAACAATTTCCACACCACCATCATCGTTCGCGCACGCAAGTCAGATGCTGTCTGGTCTAGGCCAAACTCACCCATCTATCACATTTCCACAATTCACGGGTGATAACCCGAATTTGTGGAAAACTATGTGCGAACAGTACTTCCAAATGTTCGGCATCTTGCCTTCGTTCTGGGTACCCATGGCGGCCCTAAATTTCTCCGGGTCAGCTGATGTGTGGCTGCAATCCATACAGAAACGTCTCGCTGAGTTCGATTGGGATACTTTCACCTCATTACTTTGCACTCTTTTTGGACGCGATCGGCACCAGACGCTGATCAGGCAGTTTTACACTGTCCGACAAACGTCCTCTGTAGCACACTACATAGAGCAATTTGAGTTAATTATCAATCATTTATCATCTTATTCTGACTCGATCCATCCCTTTTACTTCTTAACTCGTTTCGTCGAGGGTCTGCGGAGGGACATTCGAGCGGTGGTCCTCGTGCAACGACCACCGGACTTGGATACGGCGTGCGTGCTGGCATTACTCCAGGAAGAGGTGGCCGATGGCGCTTTCGGCAGCCCAGCTCGCCCACCAGAGCCACCCCCGCGAGGAGGCACTCCCATGCCGCTTCCTCCCCCTCCGGTGCGCTCGGTGCCAGCGGCGCCGGCGGCAGATCGCCGCGGCACGAACGCGGCCCGCGCAGACACAGCCAAGCTGAAGTCACTCCGGGACTATCGATGAGCTCGTGGCCTGTGTTTCAAATGCGGCGAGAGGTGGGGGCACGACCATGTGTGCCCCACCACCGTCCAGCTACATGTGGTGGAGGAGCTGCTGGACGTCTTCGGCCTCGACAGCTTCGTCGACACACAGCTGGGTCAAGACGAGCCACCACAAGAAACAGCCATGGCCATTTCATTGTCTGCAGTTACAGGGGGAGTGTCAGCCAAAGCTTTCCAACTCAGGGCGTGGCTGCAAGGCCGTGAAGTTCTCATGTTAGTGGATTCGGGCAGCTCCAATTCGTTCATCAACCAACAGCTCGCCCAACATCTTTCAGGAGTCCAACCCCTCGCCAAGCCCAGCCGTGTGCGGGTGGCAGACGGAAGTGAACTGCTCTGTTCAGAAGTGGCCACTCGATGCGCCTGGTATGCGCAAGGGCATGAGGTCTATACGGACTTGAAGGTACTGGCTCTGGGCACGTACGATGTCATCTTGGGCATGGATTGGCTAGAGGAACACAGTCCGATGCGGGTTGACTAGCGCGCGCGCTTCCTGGAGATCCCTACCCCAGCAGGACCGCTTCGCCTGCGAGGACACGACGCACCGTCGACAACTTGCCAATCCATCAACAGTCTGCAGCTGCAAAACTTGTGCAGCAAAGGCTCTGTCACACATGTCATACATCTTTGCGTGGTAGCACCGTTGCCTGAGGACTTGGAGCAAACTCCAGAATGCATTCAGGAAGTGTCGAATCAGTTCCCTAACGTGTTCGAAGAGCCAACCGGACTCCCACCTAGGAGGGCGTGCGATCATCGCATCCCTCTGATTCTAGGAGCGCGACCAGTCAACGTCCGGCAGTACAGATACAAACCAGAGCAGAAAACTGAGATAGAAGCTCAAGTGGAGGCACTGTTGAAATCAGGGGTGATTCAGCGTAGTAACAGCCCATTCTCCTCACCAGTCATTCTCGTGAAGAAAAAGGACGGCACCTAGCGTCTATGCATCGATTACAGGCAGTTAAATGCAATCACGGTGGTCGGCAAGTTTCCGGTGCCAGTAATTGAAGAACTTCTCGATGAGTTACATGGAGCAGCATGGTTCTCTAAGTTAGATTTGCGAGCAGGCTACCATCAAATCAGGTTAGCGCCCGGGGAAGAACACAAGACAACATTTTCAACTCATCGGGGGCACTTTGAGTTCAAGGTTTTATCCTT
>NC_041382.1:574240977-574249274 GCF_002162155.2 Triticum dicoccoides
CGCGTCTGTGTTCTCTGTTTCTTCGACGACATCTTGATTTTCAGTGCCACGTTGGAGGATCACATATGCCATGTCAAGCAAGTGCTGGAGCTTCTCCGTAGGGACAACTGGAAAGTGAAACACAGCAAGTGTGCTTTCGGGCAAAGCAAGATCTCGTACTTGGGCCACGTTATCAGCGCGCAAGGGGTTGCAACAGATCCAACAAAGGTGGCTGCGGTGGCAAATTGGTCTTCACCCCAAAATATCAAGGAAGTTCGGAGTTTCTTGGGACTCGCAGGCTACTATCGTCGTTTTGTGCGCAACTTTGGAGTGATCGCCCGACCCCTCTTTAACTTGCTGAAGAAAGGCGTTCCATTCCTTTGGACGTCCATCGCAAAAACTGCCTTTCAAGTTTTGAAGCAGCAGCTCATCTCAGCACCAGTGCTGGCTTTACCCAATTTTGCTCAGCCATTCACAGTGGAGACAGACGCGTGCGACCATGGCATCGGGGCAATTCTGCAACAACAGGGGCACCCAATCGCATTCATGAGCAAAGCACTCAGCCCGAGGTATCAAGGGCTGTCAACCTACGAGAAGGAATACCTGGCAATCATAGTAGCAGTGGACCAGTGGCGCCCGTATTTGCAACACGCAGAATTTGTTATTTACACTGACCAGAAGAGCCTCACACATCTAGAAGAGCAACGCCTGAACACCCCGTGGCAACACAAGGCTTTCACCAAGTTGTTAGGGCTCAGGTACCAGATCAAGTACAAGGAGCTGATAATCACGGCGCGGATGCTCTTTCACGAGCGAACCAAGCAGATACACTGCTCGTGGTCACATCATGCCAACCAAGCTGGCTGGAAGACGTCATCAACAACTACAACGGCAATCTGCACGCGCAGAAACTTCTGGAGCAACTAGCAGTGCGTGACGACCCAAAAGGACGGTTCACGTTTCAGTAAGGCATCATCAGGTTCAGAGGCAGGATTTGGCTAGGGGGGGGGGACACAGATCCAACAACATATCATACAAGCTTTTCATGACAACCCGATAGGAGGACATTCAGGATTTCCTGTCACGTACAGACGTACGACGTCTGTTCGTGTGGCCCAAGATGAAGGTGCAAATCAAGCAGTCTGTGCAGTGTTGTTCGGTGTGCCAACAGGCTAAGCCAGACAGAGCGGCCTCTCCAGATCTGTTATCTCCGTTGCCAATTCCCAACAAGCCATGGGACATGATTACTATGGATTTCGTGGATGGCTTGCCACAATCGAGCAGATTCAACTGTCTGCTGGTGATCGTGGATAAGAGAACCAAGTACAGTCATTTCTTGCCTCTGGCGCACCCATACACGGCAACTTCTGTGGCTCAACTGTTCATTCAGCAGGTCTACAAGGTACAAGGACTGCCCGGGGTGATCGTATCAGATCGTGATCCTGTGTTCACTAGCCATTTCTGGCAGGAGCTTTTCAAGGCCACGGGCACTCAGCTCAGACTCAGCACAGCCAACCATCCTCAAACGGACGGGCAGACTGAGCGAGTTAACCAATGCGTGGAAACCTTCCTGAGATGTTTCACACAATCATGCCCCCGGCGGTGGAGTTTCTGGATACCTTTGGCTCAGTTTTGGTATAACACCTCTCACCATTCGGCCATTGGCATGACACCTTTCAAAGCTATGTTCGGGTACGAGCCACGGCACTGGGGCATAACAGCAGAAAACACCTGTTCTGTCCCAGCCCTCAACTCGTGGCTCGAGGAAAGGGATACGGTGCAGGAACTGTTACAACAACACTTGAACAGAGCAAAGCAACTGATGAAAAGCCAGGCGGACAAGAAACGATCATTCCGTCAGTTTGAAGTGGGCGATCAAGTCTACCTGAAGCTACAACCTTATATCCAAACTTCCGTCGCTCCACGGGCAAATCACAAGCTGGCATTCAAGTACTACGGGCCTTTTCCTATCATCAGCAAGATCAACGAGGTCGCCTACAAGCTACAGCTCCCGTCGCAAGCAACAATCCATCCAGTCTTCCACGTCTCGCTCCTTCGACGCGTCCTGAGCACGGGTACGGCTGTTGAACCTCAGTTACCTCATTGTTCTGATGAGCTCGCAGTCCCTATGGCAGTTCTGCAATCAAGATGGCGCCAGGAGAAGGGCAAGATGAGGGAGCAGGTGCTCGTCCGTTGGTCCAATTCAGAGGCGCTTGGCGAAACCTGGGAAGACAAGGCACGGCTCAAGGAGCGCTTCCCGCTTGCGGAGGCTTGGGGACAAGCCTCTGCTCAAGGAGAGGGGATGTCAGCGTCCCTAACGAGGCCGGCCCGCAAGGCAGCTCCAAGGATCCTGTCTCCACGACCCCGCGTGCGGCCCGGCCCAGGAAGCCCAACCCACGCATCGTCGGCCCAGCGTGGGTTAACTGAAGCCCGTGCGGCAGCTACTTAAGTAGAGAGGCGATAGCGAGCTAGGGTTATCCAGTGGATCACGGCTTCGGCGGCTCGGCTCTATTCCCCTTCCTCCTTCTCGCTGGCTATGAACCCTAGTTCCCCATTCGTGTAATCCTTCCTGTAATCGTTACCATATCGAATCCTGAGAGTGGAATTGCTAGTAATCGAGAGGATCCACTTCCACCCTCACAGCCTGCAATGTTGATTTCTGCTGCTTTATCATGTACTCTTTCGAACTATCGCAATGCTATCTGTTTCCAGGGCAATAGATGAAAAGGCTCGTTGGATGTATGGGACAGATTACTCTCAACCATGCATTGCCAGAAAAGATTGTGCAAACCTACTCAGCTGGAGAAATCGGAGGATCACACGCACCAGGAGTATGGAACACATACGCGAACAACTGCTGCGACTTGCCTGCAGCGGAAACCCTTGGCGGGAGCCTTGATTGTACTTGAGGTCTTGAGCTGCACCAAAGTCTGACGCTTACCAATTCGTTCAGGCAGGATGAAGCCCTCGTCAAGCGATTGCCCTGCATTGGATGGAAGGCAAGACTCCAGATTCGTGATTACTATCCTGTGTGTGGGCCAGCTTTGCAAAAATGCTGGCAGCTCCTCGGCTTGTAATAGGATAGGTCTTTGTTACCTGGAATTTTAGCTGTACTTGTGGCTGTGTGTGACAGCACACTGAACATGATTTCTGTTTTCTGCTGGCCTCGTTTCAATAAAATGTGCCCGGGGAAACCCCTATCCTTCTAACCAAAAAAAAACATACTATAGTAGCTCAGCCTTCGGGCAATCAACCATTGTTTGGAGAGGAAAAAGCTTCAAACGATTAAGCCAGTGAAGGATTTGTTCTTGTCGCGTTTCCAGAAAGTATATTAGGCAATAGATTAACTTGATGGTCTAAATCAACCATGCTCCTGATAATGTGGAAGGTTTACAGCCTCAAGCAAGAGCTGCTGCAACTAGCAAAGAGAAATGGTGGCTCCCGAATTCTCCATCCTCCTTGTAAGATGCTCATCCTCAAGTGCTCCATCAGCGCAACACAACCTTTGGCTCGCTTGTCACCCTCTGGTTTGGCAAGGCCATCGTTTGATACACCACCTACAGCATGCGAATGCCAGTTGAAGCACAGTTTGGGTGGCTCCTTCAGCACACTCAGAGCTTTGGAATCCCAGATTCATCTGTGCATCCTACGACAGACACCAGAGACTGTGCTTACCAGGGCAGTTGGTTTGGACACCTTCACCAACCCGGCCAATACCGACCTGCCCAATCTAGTGCTTAACAATGCTCCATGGGATAAAACTCTGCAGCCGGCTCATGGCGACAGACAACACCGGTGGCAGGCTTCTCCTCAATGTGCAAGATTATGAGAGAGACCCCGTGTTTTACGCTGTGGCTGCACTCTGTGGAAACCAATACAGCTCGTCTTGGTCCAGTGACATCGTCAGGAGCGGCTCACAGCTGGTAGTACTTCACCGTGCCTTGAAAGATCAAAAATCAGCATCACATATGTGGAGATGACCTGCATGGCAGACCACCACCACCGTCCCAGCTTGAAACAGATGGCGAATTCCGGCGATGCATCTACCAAAGATGGCAGCAGCGAGCATCCAGTGGAACGTTCCTGCAACTTCATCTCAAGGGGCATCTGCAACATCGTTGTAACAGGAGATGCAAGCAGAGTATGCACGCTGAACATGTACCACAGCAGTTCAACACAAAATTAAAGCACAGGTACTGCAGATTTGACTGGACCAGGAACCAGAGGTGGGTTGCCATTTGCCAGTTCCCAACATGTTATGCATTCATTGATCAGCAGAAGTACAGAGGGTGCCAAGCAGACGTCCAAGCCCAGAGTCGTGACTTTGATGAACATCATTCAACATCCAACCAGTTTGATCTACTTTCAGTGATAGCTGTGGACTGGGCTCTTGCTGCCATGAGCACAAGTACACTATCAATCAGGATAATTGCATGAGATGTGCATGTTGAACTGTTTCTGCACTTTTTTTCACCAAGTTTTGTTTTTTGGCAGTCTGGTATTTCACCAAGTTCATTGCTGGAAGGAGCTGCTGCTGTCTAACAGAAAGGCGAAAAGCACCATGAGCAGAACACTGTATCTAAACGTGCCAAAGAACAGCAGCTCCTGATCTGAGATCAGCAATGACACGACAAGCGGAAGAAAGACAAGACATATTATTGGGTCCTTGGGACCTCTTTTGCTCCATGGACGCTCTATCCTTGTAAACCTTCCCCTCATCTACCCTTTTTGGAGCTCATATCTTGCAGGTAAAATGTTGAACAAGAAATATCTCATGAGGATAGAGCAATTCTAACGGACTGGGCTGGATATATCAATCTTCTGGTGCTGGAAGACAAGGCAGCTTCCCTTGACATGAAGAGGGTCCAGCTGTTTGTGGCAGTGGCACTGCGGTGTGTGGAGTCAACCTGTAAATAGGTTGAGTATGGCAAGTGATCGAACCAGGGAACACCAACTACTGCAATGACAGGAGCAAGCGACACGCCCTAAAATGCATAAGATGACCCAGGTGCTTGATGGAGCAGTTGAGATCCATGTGCCTCCTGATCCTGCACCAAACATCAGTCCTATTCAGTAATACAGAAAATCACTGTAACTAACTTGCAGACTCGAAAAAGATGGCTAATAAAGCTAATATGCATCTACAACATGCACTTCAATAAGAATTATCAGTTCTCGCTGCTCCCATAGGTGGCATACTGTGGTGCCACGTTACCCCTATCTGATATCTCTACAACAACAATAACAACAAAGCCTTTAGTCCCAAACAAGTTCTGGTAGGCTAGAGGTGAAACCCATAAGATCTCGCGACCAACTCATGGCTCTGGCACATGGATAGCAAGATTCCATGCACCCCTGTCCATAGCTAGTTCTTTGGTGATACTCCAATCCTTCAGGTCTCTCTTAACGGACTCCTCCCATGTCAAATTCGGTCAACCCCGACCTCTCTTGACAATCTCCACACGCTTTAGCCGTCCGCTATGCACTGGAGCTTCTAGAGGCCTGCGCTGAATATGCCCAAACCATCTCAGACGATGTAGGACAAGCTTCTCTTCAATTGGTGCTACCCCAACTCTATCTTGTATATCATCATTCCGGATCTTTTGGGTTTCATCTCCATAAGAGTGGCTGAGTTTTTACGTTGGCTCGCCAAGCCTATCACAACCCTCCTCCTTTACCCGGGCTTGGGACCGGCTATGTTGAGACAACATAGGCAGAGTTCCCTATCTGATATCACTAGTTTTTACTTTTCAGACATTCTTCCCTCAATTTTTTATTTTTTTTACTTTTCAGACACTCTCATTTCAGCCCTCACAAAGGGCCATGTAAAATTTATGAACATAGCAGCAAGCAACACTCTCCCATCACCTCCTAGCTCCTGCCGTCTCCCATCGCCTGATCCCCTCCGCCAATCTCCAATCTTCACCACCTAGGTCAAAATCCAAATCCACAAAACAATGGCTACCTATTTACGCCAAACGGCCAAAGCTCATCGAATCTTGTGAGCGGACCTCGATATCATAACCTTCATATTGGCTGGCCTATGACTCCCAATATGTCTTGCATATAATAAGTAACTACATCCTTTGTCCATAGTCCATACTTGATAAACATAAAAAGTTATAGCTTACTACTACACTATGTTTAACTTCTGTTTTATTAGCATTGCACAAGGGTCTTACTAGCATGACAGACAAAATGTATTAGAATTGCACTAGCATACATCGATTTGTTGTTTCTCGCTGAACAGTTGAACAGGTTAGCGCGGCATCTGTCCCAGACTTGTGCTTTGGAGAAGGCTAGTTCAGCAACATCTGCAGCTAAAACAGGTGATCGCAGCATCTATCTCAGACTTGAATGCTTTCTCTTTGGAGAAGCCTAGTTGAGCAACATCTGCAGCTAAAAGTTGTACGAGTAACAAATAACACTGCATTCACAAGTTCTACCCAAACTGGAAGACGCTGGAAATAGTGTCACAATTTCGCAAGCTGCAGTCGACGATTTGTTTTGTATAACAAATATGCTACTATCACACAATGTCAGTGCACCGCAGTCCACAGTTGAAGAACTCGCACGGCTGCGTGAGCATCCGCTTACCTGAATGGCTCAGAAGCGGCCAGGCCGGACCCAGAAGAGCTCGCGCATGATGACCACGATGATCACGATGTTGGGCACGGTCGTCAGCACCACCCCCGCCATGGACACCGGCGGCCGCGTCCTCATGGGCCCCCTCCGAGCCCGCCGCCGCTGCGCGTACCCCCGGAGCTCGGCCTCGGTCCACCGCTCCGGTGCCGGCTCGATGCCGGCGGAGGGCACGAGCGGCGGCGGGAACTGGAAGGGGCACCGGGAGCGCCAGGACGAAGGCGGCAGGCCAAGGCGCGCGGCGCGGGGCAGGAAGACGGAGGTGAGGGCCCACCGGAGGAGCGACGCGCCGGGGCAGAGGAAAGGCGGGTAGGAGGAGCCCCGAGGTGGGCACGGGACGCGGGACGCGAGGAAGAGCTGCGAGTGGAGCGACGGCGAGTGGGACGGGTGGGTCAGGATGTGTGTCAGGGCCTCGGTCCGTTGCGCCCATGTGGGAGCGGGAGCGGGAGCGGGAGCGGTAGTCGGTGCTCGGCCTTGGGATTTAGCGTCGGCCATGGCGACGGCGAAGGAGGCGAACTGGCGAAGCCGGAGTGGACGGCGTCGGTTGCCCGGCGAGAGGATAAAGAAGAGCCGTTCCGGCGAACACGTAAATGCGGAATACGCCTTCTTGTCTTGTTTTCCCCGGTGTTCGGCGCAGCCAGAGTATCCACGTAGATATGGCTGAATTCATAGTTAGTTTTGTCTTTGTTTCGGAGATAGATTCGAATTTCTGTTTGAGATTTTGTGACGTGATTTGTATATGTTGAATCCATGCCATTGTTTTTCCCAAATGAAAGTGCCACAGCCAGGTGGGTGACACTCCGACTCTGACGTTTTTCGATGACAATTCCAATCATGCATGGATGGCAAATTTCAATGACACACTGCAAGTTTCTATCAAAAATAAATTGAAGCAGGAAGTTGTCATGCTTACAACCTAAAGTTATCATCCTTGCTTAACTAAGCTTGCTACAAAAACGTTTGATTTGCCATGTGCCCGTACCTGATGTGTGACAATTATCAGAGTCCTTGTCTACAGTAACCTCCGCTAATGATGCCATGTCACCTCGATTATTGTTGCTAATCTCGCGTCAGTTCGAAACCCAGTTCAAATTTTAAAAATAAAGTTAAACAATAAAAGTTTCCAAACATTAAAACTAAAATGCTCTAAACGTGCCAAATAATGCATAGGTAATTATGGTTAAGAAACCACATTTTTATAAAATGTTTAAATACCCTTAGGTGAATAAAACAGTAGCAAAAACCAATATTTAAATGCTTTTATAATTAACAAAATACTAAACTGAATTGCTTTGGGGTAAAACCTATTGTTGTAGTGGGTTTTAATGTATTACTAAATTAGGGATCATTTTAATATTAGATAAAAACTAAATGAAAAAGAAACTAGAAATAAAACAGAAAAGAAATAAAAAGAAAAGAAATTACAAAATAGAAAGAAACAAACAAACAAAAAATAAAAAGAAAGCCCTCACTGGGCCTCGACCCAGCCGGCCCCGTTGGCCACCCCACTAGGTCGGCCCAAACCGGCCCAGGCCGCCCTCCCTCACTCCTTTATCCCCTGTCCCCGAACCCTAGCGGCCACTACCCCCCACTTCTCCCCGATCCCCTTCTCCTCCCCATCTGGATCGGGCAACTGCCCCGAGCCATCGCCCCACATCGCCAGCGCCCCTATCCCG
>NC_041382.1:574249872-574257462 GCF_002162155.2 Triticum dicoccoides
TCGCCTCCTCTTCCCCCCGATCTGGATCGGGGGGCAACTTCTCCCTCACCCGACGTGCTCGCTACCGTCGTCGCACCACCACCGCGACCAGTCGCCTAGGACAGTGCCAGAAGGACCGCCGACGACTTCTACTTCCTCCCCGACCACGTGTTCGAGCTGGAGATCCCCAAGTCAGCTGGATCGAGCCGTCATCCACCTCGCGTCACCTCTGCTCGCCGGCGCTGATGAAGCTATGTACCTAGGGTAGGGGCATGGACCTGTCCAAACTGACCTACCCAAGGACATCTCCAGAAGAAATCATCTTTCAATCAACTTGGAGGTGTTCCACTCGACAGACTCGAAGATACTCGACCAAGAAGCAACCACTCGACCAAGACCAAGCCACTCGACAGTCAGGAGACCTAAAGGCACTCCGCATGCTAACGGTCGGTTATTAAGTAGCTTTTATGGTCATCATAGCACTTTATTACTAGCGTTACCAGTAACGCCCTGCCTTAATGTACATTGAACCCTTTGTAACGTGGGATGGCTGGGGTCCTGGCGCACTCTATATAAGCCACCCCCTCCTCCGAGACAAGGGTTCGCACCCTTGTAATTCATACATGCATAATCCAGTCGACCGCCTCCGGGCTCCGAGATGTAGGGCTATTACTTCCTCTGAGAAGGGCCTGAACTCGTAAACCTTGCGTGCTTATAACTTCTCCATAGCTAAGATCTTGCCTCTCCATACTTACCCCCTACACTACTGTCAGACTTAGAACCACGACAGTTGGCGCCCACCGTGGGGCGGGTGTTTTAGCGTTTTGTTGGAGGAGTTGTGATCTTTTCCGACCCGAATCATCATGGTTTTCGGCGGAGTTTTGGTGGAGGGCCGCGAGATCCGTCTCGGCGCGCTCACGTTCATCGCCGACGACTCTGCTTGGCTTCAGGAGGCTCTGCTCGACGTGGACGCACTCCCTGTCCGCGGGGCAACGCACTTTAGCGCGTGCGTCCGCAGCGTTCTCCTGCGGCAACCGTCGACCCCCTACCGGTCGGCTCCTGTGTTGTCCTCCCTCCCTGTTTCCCGCCGGCGCAAGCGCTCCGGTCGGTCGAGACTTCAGCGGTGGGTGAGACACGCGGTGGCACGCCAGTCGGCCACCCCTCAAGTCGTGATGATCGAGCCCGACGAATCCCTCTACGGCCTGTTCGACCTGTCGACTGGCTCCGTAGAGACCGCATCCGAGTGCGACAGCAGCGATCCGGCGGCGGAGGTTCTGATGGTCGATGGACCGCCCGGTCCTCCCGGTTTTCCCCGCACCGACTGAGGCGTGGGTGGAGGCGACCCGTCGCGTCCCCATGAGGAATATCTTCCCGAGCCTCTCACGTCGCTGCAGAGAGAAGAACTTCGCCGCCGGAACATGGATGCACTGCACACTCCTATCGTTGGAGAAACCCCCGAGGCTCGTGCCTTGGAAGACGCGCGCCTGGCAAACTTGGCCGAGCGCATTCGACTGGAGAACCTCCAGCGAGCACTCGACAAGCGTGCGCGACAACGGGTTCCCGAATCCAGTCGACGTCAGCTCTTCCCACCCCCCGCAGGTATATCGAACTCCGATTCAGAATTTAGCAGCTGCAGCCCGTATAGCAGAGTCGATTCAGCCTTCCCAGTCGGAGGCTGGCAGAGGCTTGCTGCAGATCAGAGCGTTACTCCGGGAAGCAGGAGACCAGAATTCCGCTGTTTCTCAGTCGCCGAACAGGATTCACAGCAGATCCGTTGCCGCGGACACAGTCCAGTCGGCTCATAGCCCAAGATCGCCCCCGAGGCGTGAAGGACGTGGGGACCGGTGTAATCAGTATGGGAACCGTGAGCAATATGATCACCGATTCGATTGTGATGATCGACATCGAGTGCCCACCCCTCCCCCGAGGAGCGGGTCGTATGCGCCTCGACAACAAGATGACAAGCGCCCTCATAGTGTTGGGCGAAGGATTCCAGTCGACTCCAGGGAGCCAGGCTTTGATGCGAGATCCATTCTCGTTCAAGGTTTGGTCGACAGGAACAGAGTTCACCGGGAAGGTCACGACAGAGATGCTCCTGCCAGCAGCAGAGCACATGTTTCAGGGCCAGAGTGCTTTAGTAGAGCCATCAGGGCCGCTGTGATTCCTCCCAACTTCAGGTTGGCGACTGGAGTCAGCAAGTTCACTGGCGAGTCCAAGCCTGATACTTGGCTTGAAGACTACCGAGTGGTCGTCTAGATTGGCGGCGGCAATAATGAAGTGGCCATGAAACACCTGCCTCTCATGTTGGAGGGCTCGGCCAGAGCATGGCTGAACCAGTTAGCACCCAGTAGCATTTACACTTGGGAAGATCTCGCCCGAGTGTTTGTCACCACATTTGAAGGAAGATGCAAGAGGCCGGCAGGGCTGACGGAACTGCGGTCTTGTGTGCAAAAGCCGAATGAAACCTTGAGGGGTTACATTCAGAGATGGATCATGTTGCATCACACGGTAGAGAATGTGCCTGACCACCAAGCAGTCTGTGCCTTCAAAGAAGGCGTTAAGTACAGAGAACTGAATCTGAAATTCGGTCGGACCGGAGATATGTCTCTAAACCGGATGATGGAGATTGCCACCAAGTACGCTAATGGTGAAGATGAGGATCGACTCAGGAGTGGCAAGCTCAAATCAGTCGCCCAATAAACCGGAGGAAATCCCAATCGGAAACAGAAGCGGAAAGCCGAGCTGGCTGCTCCTGGGGAAGCCTTAGCTGTAACCCAAGGAAAGTTTAAAGGGAAACCTAAAGGACCTTGGAACCCCAAGAAAGTTAAAGACCAGGACGGAAATGATGTGTTGGATTTGCCATGTCTCGTCCACACCAAGAAATATGAAGAGGGTAATTTCATTTACCCAAAACATACCACTCGACAGTGTCGACTCTTGATCCAGCAGTTCCAGGGCAAGCAACCCAAAGATAAGGAAAAGGAGTCGGACAAAATTGAGGACAAGGAAGATAGTGACGACGGATACCCTCAGGTCAATTCCACTCTGATGATTTTTGCTGATGTTGAAAGCAAAAGTCGACTGGAAGTTATCAACCGAGAGGTGAATATGGTCGCTCCAGCGACACCCAGTTATCTGAAGTGGTCTCAGACTGCCATAACATTCGACCGGTCCGATCACCCAACGCACATCGCCACCCCTGGGAGGCAAGCTTTGGTGGTCGACCCAGTTGTTGAAGGCACTCGACTGACCAAAGTCCTGATGGATGGTGGCAGTGGTTTGAACATATTATATGCTGAGATGTTGAAAGGGATGGGCATTCCGATGTCCAGACTCAGTGCCAGCAACATGAGTTTCCATGGAGTCATTCCTGGGAAGAAGGCCGAATCACTCGGCCAGATTGCTCTTGATGTGGTTTTCGGTGATTCCAAGAATTACCGCAAAGAAAAGTTGACATTTGAAGTTGTAGACTTCCAGAGTGCCTACCATGCTATTTTGGGCAGGCCGGCTTATGCACGCTTCATGGCCCGACCATGTTATGTGTATCTCAAATTGAAGATGCCTGGCCCCAAAGGTGTGATCACTATTACGGGCAATCGGAAGAAAGCGGAAGGATGTTTTCAGAAAGGTTCGAAGATCGCCGATGCTCAGATGGCAGTGGTGGAGTTGCAGGAATACCAGAAGACTGCAGACCTGAGTGATTTGTTGCGAGCCAAGAAGCCCGCTACAGAATCAGCTTTTCAGTCGACTGGCGATACGAAGACAGCTCACATCCACCCGACCGACCCCAGCACTGCTCCAACTCATATCTCGACAACACTCGACTCCAAATAGGAAGAAGCGCTCATCCAGTTCCTCCGTGAGAACTGGGACATTTTCGCATGGAAGCCTTCTGATATGCCGGGTGTTCCCAGGGAGCTGGCTGAGCACCGCCTAAGAGTCGACTCAAAAGTAAAACATGTCAAGGAACATCTCCGACGGTCCGCCGTCTAGAAGAGAAAGGCCATTGGCGAGGAGTTGGCTCGGCTCTTAGCAGCGGAGTTCATCCGAGAAATCTACCACTCCGAGTGGCTCGCCAACGTTGTTATGGTCCCCAAGAAGGACAAGTCACTTCGCATGTGCATTGACTTTAAACATATCAATCGGGCCTGCCCGAAAGATCATTTTCCTCTCCCCCGCATCGATCAGATAGTCGACTCGACTGCGGGATGTGAGCGATTGTCTTTTTTAGACGCCTATTCCGGGTACCATCAGACCCGTCTGTATGGACCTGACGAGATCAAAACAACCTTCATCACTCCATTCGGGTGCTTCTGTTATGTTACCATGCCGTTCGGCCTCAAGAATGCCGGAGCCACATTCATGAGGATGATTCAGAAGTGTTTGCTCACCCAAATCAGTCGGAATGTGGAGGCATACATGGATGATATTGTGGTCAAGTCACGGAAGGGTTCCGACCTGCTGACTGACCTTGCTGAAACCTTTGCCAACCTCAGGAGGTATGATATCAAGCTTAATCCATCAAAGTGCGCATTCGGAGTTCCTGGCGGAAAATTACTTGGTTTTCTCGTTTCTGAACGGGGAATCGATGCCAATCCAGAAAAAGTCGGTACTATACTCCGAATGAAAAGTCCTGTGCAAGTGCATGACGTCCAGAAGCTTACTGGTTGCTTGGCCGCCCTAAGTCGATTCATATCTCGTCTCGGTGAAAAGGCATTGCCTCTTTACCGATTGATGAAGAAGTCCGACAAGTTCGAGTGGACTCCTGAAGCTGATGCAGCGTTTGCAGAGCTCAAAGCTCTGCTCTCCACCCAGCCGGTGCTTGCTGCCCCAATCAGCAAGGAGCCTTTGCTGCTTTACATTGCAGCCACAGGACAAGTCGTCAGTACGGTACTTACGGTCGAGCGGGAAGAAGAAGGAAAAACCTTCAAAGTTCAGCGCCTAGTATATTATATTTCTGAAGTCTTGACCCCATCGAAGCAAAGATATCCTCATTATCAGAAGCTTATATATGGGATTTATATGACCACAAAGAAAGTTGCTCACTACTTCTCTGATCATTCCATTACAGTCGTCAGCGATGCTCCATTGTCAGAGATCCTGCATAACAGGGATGCAACTGGTCGAGTGGCAAAATGGGCGATTGAACTCCTTCCTCTAGATATCAAGTTTGAGGCAAAGAAAGCTATCAAGTCCCAGGCAATCACAGATTTTGTCGCCGAGTGGATTGAACAGCAACTGCCGACTCAGGTTCACTCGAAGCATTGGACCATGTTCTTCGACGGCTCCAAGATGCTGAATGGTTCCGGTGCCGGAGTGGTGTTGGTCTCCCCCAGAGGAGATAAACTCAGATATGTTCTTCAAATCCACTTTGATTCCTCCAATAACGAGGCAGAATAAGAAGCACTTTTATATGGGTTGCGCATGGCCATTTCACTCGGCGTCCGTCGCCCCATGGTCTATGGCGACTCAGATTTGGTGGTTAATCAGGTGATGAAGGAATGGGACGTCAGAAGTCCAGCCATGACTGGTTATTGCAATGCAGTGAGAAAGCTGGAGAAGAAATTCGAGGGGTTAGAGCTTCATCACATACCCCGACTGAAAAATCAAGCAACTGATGATCTGGCAAAAATAGGTTCCAAAAGAGAAGCCATTCCCAGCAATGTGTTTTTGGAACACATCCACACACCATCAGTTCAGGAGGACCCCTTCACTGAAGAGGCCCCGCAGCCAAAAAGTGCCACGGATCCGACTGAAGTTGAAATTCCAGCTGTGATCGACCTGATCATGGAAGTCTTGGTCATCACTCCCGTCTGGACAGTACCGTACATCGTGTACATCCTAAGGAAAGAACTCCTAGAGGACGAAGAAGAGGCTCGACAGATCGTCCGTCGATCCAAGGCCTTTACAGTCATAAAGGGACAGTTATATAGAGAAAGCGCGACTGGGGTCAGCCAGAAGTGTATTACACCAGAAGAAGGTCAGATGATCCTTGATGATATCCACTCGGGGACCTGTGGTCATCATGCGTCCTCTCGGACCATTGTGGCTAAAGCATACCGAGCGGGATTCTACTGGCCAAGAGCCAATGAAATGGCAAAAGAGATAGTCGACAAATGTGAAGGATGTCAGTATTACTCCAATATGTCGCGCAAGCCCGCGTCAGCCCTGAAAACCATTCCACTCGTCTGGCCCTTCGCTGTTTGGGGGCTGGACATGGTTGGACCACTGAGAACGGGTAGGAGCGGCTTCACTCATGTACTGGTAGCAGTCGACAAGTTCACCAAATGGATTGAAGCCAAGCCTATCAAGAATCTTGATGCTTGCACTGCTATCAGTTTCATCAGAGAGTTGATATTTAGATATGGAGTTCCACACAGCATCATCACTGACAATGGGTCAAACTTTGATTCCGACAAATTCAGGGCCTTTTGCGCCTCTGAGGGCACTCGGGTCGACTATGCTTCGGTCGCTCACCCCCAGTCGAATGGGCAAGCAGAAAGGGCAAACGGCCTAATTCTCAAAGGACTGAAACCCCGATTGATGCGCGATCTCAAGCACGCAGCAGGTGCATGGGTCGACGAGCTTCCATCAGTCCTTTGGGGATTGAGGACAACCCCGGACCGATCGACCGGAAGAACCTCATTCTTTCTGGTCTACGGAGCCGAGGCAGTCTTGCCGAGTGACCTGCTTCACAATGCTCCCCGAGTCGAGCTCTACTCTGAAGATGAAGCAGAACAAGCCCGGCAGGACGCAGTCGACCTCTTGGAAGAAGAAAGAGAAATGGCCATGATCCGATCGACCATCTATCAGCAAGACTTGTGTCGATTCCATGCCAGAAGCGTGAAGAGTCGAGCCTTCCAAGAAGGAGACTTAGTCCTCCGAGTGGATCAGCAGAAACCACACAAACTCGCTCCTACTTGGGAAGGCCCCTTCATAGTCACCAGAGTCCTCCACAATGGAGCATACCACCTCTACAATGTCGATCGCCAGATTGATGAGCCGCGAGCCTGGAATGCGGAGCTCCTCCGCCCCTTTTATACTTGAATTCTCACTCGGATGAGATGTAATAAGAAAAAACTCCTGTAGTTTATTTATCAAAGACAAGAGCGTTATAATTTTCCCAGTGATTATTATTGTTTTTGTTTGCATGAGAAATCCCCCAGTGGGTGGCTTAGCTGCGAATCCGCTTCGCCTAAGTTTGTAAAAATAATTTCCTACCGAGTGGCGAGCCAGCCTCCCACTCGGGGGCTTAGCTGCGAATCCGTTTCGCCTAAGTATTTAAAAAATCCTACCGAGTGGAGAGCAACCCTCCCACTCGGGGGCTTAGCTGTAGTCCAGTACTCGCCTAAGTTCTCTCACTTGGAGACTTAGCTGCAGTTCGGCACTCACCTAAGTTTGAAAAAATCCTACTGAGTGGAGAGCAATCCTCCCACTCGGGGGCTTAGCTGCAGTCCAGTACTCGCCTAAGTTCTCTCACTTGGAGACTTAGTTGTAGTCCGGCACTCGCCTAAGTTTGAAAAAATCCTATCGAGTGGAGAGCAATCCTCCCACTCGGGGGCTTAGCTGCAGTCCAGTACTCGCCTAAGATTCTCTCACTTGGAGACTTAG
>NC_041382.1:574257751-574328365 GCF_002162155.2 Triticum dicoccoides
CCAGTACTCGCCTAAGATTCTCTCACTAGGAGACTTAGCTGCAGTCCAGCACTCGCCTAAGTTTGAAAAAATACTACCGAGTGGAGAGCAATCCTCCCACTCGGGGGCTTAGCTGCAGTCCAGTACTCGCCTAAGTTCTCTCGCTTGGAGACTTAGTTGCAGTCCGGCACTCGCCTAAGTTTGAAAAAATCCTACCGAGTGGAGAGCAATCCTCCCACTCGGGGGCTTAGCTGCAGTCCAGTACTCGCCTAAGTATCTGAAAATCCTACCGAGTGGTGAGCCAGCCTCCCACTTGGAGGCTTAGCTGCATTCCAGTACTCGCCTAAGTATGAAACACATCTGAATCCTCAAGGACGACGAGGTGCAGGTCGACTGCCACCTTCTCCGTGAGAGCTTCGCCACAAATACAATGTGCGCTCCATCCTGCTCTGCAGTAACGAGGTGCAGGTCGACTGCCACCTTTTCCTTGAGAGCTTCGCCACAAATACAATGTGCGCTCCGTCCCGCTCTGCAGTAACAAGATGCAGGTCGACTACCACCTTCTCCTTCAGAGCTGCGCCACAAATACAAAAGTTGTCTCGAATGAAGAACGATTCCCACTCGACGGGGGATTCATGAAGATATTTAACGATAAACCAAGTTCAGATAAACCCTAAAGGTTCCGGACCACAGATTGAAGTGCTCGGGCTTTCAGCCGGAAAGAGTTTAACGGTTACAAAAACCACTTGGCATCCCGAGGCAAATTTAAGGTGAGGCATAAAAGTTTGTTCACTCCGCGGGAGGAGGACTAGCAGGCTCGACGAACTCGTCTAGGTCGACACCATCGGCGATCCGAATGGCTGCAACGATGAAAGTCTCCATAAAAGATCGGAAGTCATGCTTCTGGGTGTTGGCGACCTTGATTGCCGCTAGCTTATCTTGATGCACCTCCTTGCAATGGACGCGAACCAGAGATAGGGCCACATCAGCTCCACACTGGGCAGAAGATTTCTTCCACTCCTGCACTCGATCAGGGATTTCGTTAAGTCGAGTCATCAGGGACTCGAGATCATTCTGGGGTGTGGTCTCTGGCCAAAGTGCCGGGTCGATCCGCGACATGGCGACCTTCAGTCGAGCCAAGTAGTCCACGAGACCGTCGATGCGGGATTCCAGTCGGAGCAGATTCATGGCAGTTTCATCTTTTACGGGAGAATTGATTGGGTCCAAACCTGGCTCAATCCGCCCAGTCTCCTCCTCGAAGTTCTGGCAAAACTCTGCATTCACGATCCAAGGATAAGTCAATTTTCGTACACCGAGTCGACATAAAAAAATCAGTCGGAACAAAATGTGCACCTTCAAGCTTGATGAACAACTTCTTGGCAAGGCTCCTCAGATAGCTCTCCAGATCGTCCCTCCTGGGAGCAATGCTTTCCATCTTCTCGCCCAGGATGAGATTCTCCTTGTTCCAGCGCGAGCACTCCTTGTTGGCGTCATTCAGAGCAGATTTCAGCCTGGTATTCTCTTCTTCCAACTGGCCGACCGAAGCCAGTTTCTGTTCAACTAGAGCGGTTCTGTCGTCAGCCTCCTTTCGAGCAGCATCCAAATCCTGATCCTTCTTCGTCAGAGCTTCTCTCAGTTTTTCTACAAAGAAATGATGCCTGATTCAGAAAGAGCAGAAGGGTACTCAAGCCTAAGACAGACCAGTCGACAAATTCGTTTTACCAGTGGCGTCGTCCTTGACCCTTTGCAGCTCTGTCTTGGCCAGCTCCAAGTCAAGGTTCAGTTGGATTTGCTGTTTCTCCAAGTCAGCAAAGCGAGCTCCAAGATCACAAGATTTCTGAAATCAAAGGGGAGAAGTTATTTTTACAGCGAAAAACAACAAAGTCAATAAGTACTAAGGCTACGGTCGACTGCCCGTAGTCCACCATAGCCTCGGGGACTACACCCAGTGGGTGCACTTTGCGTGCCCCCACCAGTTTTGATCCCACTCGACCGGCCCGCTGGAGTCGAGTGCAGGGAGTAAAAAAAGAAGAGAGAAAGAACTCAGACCACAATCGACTGCCAGCAGTCGACCGCGGTCTCGGGGACTACACCCAGTGGGTGCACTTGGTGTGCCCCCACTGGTTCTGACCCCACTCGACCAGACCGAGTGACTGAGACAAACTATCAGTTCGGTTTACACTCGACAAAATACAAAGACTACAGTCGACTGCCCGCAGTCCACCGTAGTCTCGGGGAGTACACCCAATGGGTGCACTCAGCGTGCCCCCACTAATTCAAAGTTCAATCAATGCACCCAGTGGGTGTACTAACGCAAAGATTTTCGGAGCAAAGATTTTCGGAAAGAGTCTTCAGATATCATATCCTAACAGAACAAGCGGCGACCAACTAACCTGAACGTTGCTTTGGAGAGCCGAGCTGGCGTCGTAGGCAGCCTGACTGGCATCCCGCACCATCTTCATCTTCTCCATCATGACGCCCGCCTGGCGTATAGCTTCCCCGGCAGCATTCACTTCATCTTCTGGGACATGATGGGTCGCAAAAACAGAAGGTGGGTCGACAAGGGCCTGAGCAGTCGACGAAGAAGGCAAGGCACTCGACAGTGGCACGGCGAAGGTAACAGAACCCCGATTGGCGTCGCCAGTGTCCTGAACGACTGGTTCCACCCTCGGCTTTGACTGTAACGCCTCGCTTGCAGAAGCTTGCCTATTCTTCCTCGTCAAAGACCTCTCGGGCTCTTCATCATCATCGGGGAGGTCAATAATGTTGGGAGCTGTGCAAAGTTCACTTGCCAAAATCACGTCACCCAATGATGCACATTGCAGTTGAATCGACTGAACAAAGACAGTATGACAGAAATCATACCCAGATTAGAAGTGACCGCATCCTCCATCACCTCATCATCATCCCTGTAATCTGAGGTCCCGGAAGTGGCAGCGCTGACGGTTCCAAAGTTCGTCCAGTTAAAACAAGAAAAACAAGCAACGCGGAGCATCGAGTGAATACAAAGAGAGACACTCACGCGGAAGCGATGGGGATATCAATCTTGATCTTCGGCAACGCCTTCTGAGTCTTCGGCTCTGCAACTTTGGGGTGCTTTGGCACCTTCTCAGTCGGGGTTGGTGAAGAGATCCGAGGATGCTTCGAAGACTGGCCAGCCTGAGCAGTTGCCTTTTCGCGGGCGCTCGGTCGTTCTTGGTCAAGCTTGGATCGCCTCTCCCTGCGAGGGGGAGACTCGACTTCTTCTCCATCGCTTGAGTCGTCGCTTCCTCCATCCCCTTCACCGTCAGAAGTCCACTCGCCACTGTCGCCGCCACTCGCCTCGCCTTCCAAAGCTTGCTCTTGCTCTCCGTTGGGCATTGAATACATTTCAATAATGGCCTGAAAGAAAGCAGGGAGAACAAAGTCAGTCGACGCAGTATAGGCAGCTGCGCGAGTGAATTCAGATTACAAGCAAAAACTCAGAATCAGACCTTCTCTGGTGCATGAGACTGGTCGAATGGGGGAACTCTCCTGGCTCCCCTGGGGTTATCCTTGTTTCCGGCAATGCCCGACAGCCACTTCTCAAGTGTGTCATCATCGACCTCCTCCGGGTGAATCCGAGTGGAGTCTTCAAGACCCGAATACATCCACATCGGATGGTCTCGGGCTTGAAGAGGCTGGATGCGCCGCTGAAGGAAGACCTCCAAGAGATCCATACCGGTGACCCCGTCACGGATAAGCTGGACCACTCGCTCGACCAGCACCCTCACCTGCGCTTTCTCCTCCGGGAGCACCTTCAAAGGGGATGGTTTCCTCACTCGATCCATGGTAAAGGGAGGGAGGCCAGTCGACTGCCCTGGGGTCGACTGGTCTTTACAGTAAAACCAGGTCGACTGTCATCTGCGAACTGAGTCGGGAAGAATCATGGCCGGAAAGGAGCTTTTCCCTCTCATCTGGATACCAAGACCCCCACACATCTGGATCACTTGAGTCCTCTCATCACTCGGATTAGCCTTTTTCACTGTCTGGGAGCGACAAGTGAAAATATGCTTGAAAAGACCCAAGTGAGGCCGGCAACCCAGGAAATTCTCACACAAAGAAATGAAAGCGGCGAGATAAACGATTGTGTTGGGAGTAAAATGGTGGAGTTGTGCCCCAAAGAAGTTCAGAAATCCTCGAAAGAAAGGGTGAGGAGGCAAGGAAAATCCATGGTCGACGTGGGTGGCAAGAAGAACGCGCTCACCCTCCCGGGGTTGCGGCTCGGATTCCTTCCCCGGAAGCCGCGCCGAGTCATAGGGGATCAGCCCTCCCTCGGCCAGGTCGTCGAGGTCTTCTTGGGTGAGCTTCGAGTGGATCCAGTCGTCCTGGATCCAGCCCTTCGGCAGGCCAGTTCGCGAGGAGGATCCGCCCCGACTGGTCACCTTCCCCTTCGACCTCGCCGTCGCCTTCTTTGCCCACTCCAGAGCCGCCATCTTCTCCTTCCCCATCGTCGCCAGCGAGACGCGTACGGAACGGTGGCGCGAGGGCGAGAGCGAGCGCAGCGGAGGAGCGGGAAGAGGAGAATAGATAATGGGGACACACTGTTCGGGAGACCCCGGTCCAACGCCTTATATGAGGCCGCTTCCGAGTGGCTGACTGGTAGGCCTGGGCGGTTCTCTCAAATCCCGTAACAATCGCGCGCGCGATACGTGGCGAAAAAGGTGGCGCGGGGATCGAGGCGGCTCCGCTCTATCCCATCCGATTACTGCGGCCTCCCCCGTCCCGCGCGCTTCCCAAAATTCAGATCCCACGAAATCTGCGGGCAGTGGAACAACTTGTTAGACCAAAGATCTCCTCCGAACCGTCACTTGGAGCCTTTCAAGTAAAGAAACTCACTCGACAAAAACCTAAGAATGGATCAAGGCGACTGGAAAGGAAGTCGCTGCCATCGCTCAGGTTCATTGATCCGAAACAAGAAATGCTCACGGCATGAAAAATAAGTCGAAGAAGTGCTCAATCCCTTTCCCACTCAAACCTCGATCCATTCGGAAGCTAATGATGAAGCTATGTACCTAGGGTAGGGGCATGGACCTGTCCAAACTGACCTACCCAAGGACATCTCTAGAAGAAATCATCTTTCAATCGACTTGGAGGTGTTCCACTCGACAGACTCAAAGATACTCGACCAAGAAGCAACCACTCGATCAAGACCAAGCCACTCGACAGTCAGGAGACCTAAAGGCACTCCGCATGCTAACGATCGGTTATTAAGTAGCTTTTATGGTCATCATATCACTTTATTACTAGCGTTACTAGTAACGCCCTGCCTTAATGTACATTGAACCCTTTGTAACGTGGGCTGGCTAGGGTCCTGGCGCACTCTATATAAGCCACCCCCTCCTCCGAGACAAGGGTTCGCACCCCTGTAATTCATACACGCATAATCCAGTCGACCGCCTCCGGGCTCCGAGACGTAGGGCTATTACTTCCTCCGAGAAGGGCCTGAACTCGTAAACCTTGCGTGCTTACAACTTCTCCATAGCTAAGATCTTGCCTCTCCATACTTACCCCCCTACACTACTGTCAGACTTAGAACCACGACAGGCGCCGCCTCGTCCATGGTCTCCTCCTCACCGGCCGATCCGAGCCCGCTGCCTTTTCCCTACGGCCCTCGTGAGCTTCCCCTCTCCTCCCCTTTCCTCCATGCTGTTGCTCCCGCCGACCACGACCCGCACGCGCGCCTTGCTCGCCGCACCGCCTCACACCGCGGTGGCCGCGCCCACCGTTTGCCCCGCTGTGGCCATCGCCTGCGCGACCATGGCCGTGCCCGCGCCGTCCCGCTCCTCGCTTCCTGTTGCGCGCTACGAGGTGCTCTGCGCCGCCCGCCTCGCCTCGCCCTCGCCACGGCCACGCGAGGCCTGCGCCTATAGCCGTCACGCTCACCGCCTCCACCACTGTGCCCCACTGCCCCACGGCACCCCTCCGTACGCCCGCACACCACCGCAGCTTGCACACCCTGTCCACGGCCTCGTCGCCGCTTCAACTTGGGGGCCACGTCGTGACGCCCCCGCGTGTTGGTCGCCGCTCGGGCTTGATCCCCGCCCGCGGCGCTCGTCGCCAGGTCCCCCCGTACCACCGCCCGTCACCCGGCTTCGCCTGGCGCCTGTAACCGCCACCCGCGCCGGTTAAGGCCCCACGCCCAATGACAGCTGGGACCCCGCCCTAGAATGTTTAAAAAAAGAAAAAGAAAAGGGAAATAAAATAAAATTGAATTAATAAACTAATGATTAATTAATTAATTGGTGAATTAATTAAGTGAATTAATCATATTTAATTAATCTAATTAACTAGTTAGTTTAATTAAACAGTAATTAGATTAGCTAAATTCCTAATTAAACTAAATAGTGTATGACAGGTGGGTCCCACTGGACCCACACGTCAGTTTTGACCAGTCAACACCTCTATTGACCGCTGACGTCATGATGACGTCAGCATGCACTGTTCTGGATAATGTTGAATTAAATTAATTAAATAAATACTAAAAATGATTTAAAACCTTAGAAAATCATATAAAATAAACCGTAGCTCAGATGAAAATACTTTCTACATGAAAGTTGCTCAGAACTACGAGACGAATCCGGATACGCAGCCCGTTTGTCCGCCACACATCCCTAACCTATCGAACTCGCAACTTTTCCCCCTCCAGTTCATCTGTCCAGAAACGCGAAACACCGGGAGTACTTCCCCGGGTGTTTCCCCCTTCGCTGATATCACCTATTACCGCGATTGGGCACCCCTAGCATCACGCTTTGTCATGTCATGGATCGTCATGCTTTTGTTTGCATTGTATTTATTGTTTCTTCCCGCTCTTCTCTCGCTAGACATCGAGACCGACGCCGCTGCTACCCAGTACGACTACGGTGTTGACGACCCCTCCTTCTTGCCAGAGCAATCAGGCAAGCCCCCCCCCTTGATCACCAGATATCGCCTATTCTTCTCTATACTACTTGCATTAGAGTAGTGTAGCATGTTACTGCTTTCCGTTAATCCTATCCTGATGCATAGCCTGTCCTTGCTACTACTGTTGTTACCTTTACCTGCAATCCTACATGCTTAGTTTAGGATGCTAGTATTCCATCAGTGGCCGTACACTCTTGTCCGCCTGCTATGCTATACTACTGGGCCGTGATCACTCCGGGAGGTTATCTCGGGCATATGATATATACTTTATACTATTACATTACTTATGATACTGTTCGGAGATGGGGGCTGAAGGGGCAGGTGGCTCCATCCCGGTAGAGGTGGGCCTGGGTTCCCGGCGGCCCCCGACTGTTACTTTGTGGCGGAGCGACAGGGCAGGTTGAGGCCACCTAGGAGAGAGGTGGGCCTGGCCCTGGTCGGCATTCGCGGATACTTAACACGCTTAACGAGATCTTGGTATTTGATCTGAGTCTGGCCACTGGCCTATACGCACTAACCAACTACGCGGGAACAGTTATGGGCACTCGACGTCGTGGTATCAGCCGAAGCCTTCGCGACGTCAGCGACTGAGCGGCGCGCGCCAGATTGGACTGGAACGCCTGCTAGGCTAGGTCTGCTTCCGGCCGCCCATGTAACGTGCAGGTGTGCAATGGGTGATGGGCCCAGACCCCTGCGCCATAGGATTTAGACCGACATGCTGACCTCTCTGTTGTGCCTAGGCAGGGCTGCGATGTGTTGATCTTCCGAGGCCGGGCATGACCCAGAAAAGTGTGTCCGGCCAAATGGGATCGAGCGTGTTGGGTAATGTGGTGCACCCCTGCAGGGAAGTTTATCTATTCGAATAGCCGTGATCTTCGGTAACAGGATGACTTGGAGCTGTACCTTGACCTTATGACAACTAGAACTGGATACTTAATAAAAACACACCCTTCCAAGTGCCAGATACAACCCGATGATCGCTCTCTAACAGGGATACGAGGAGGGGATTGCCGGGTAGGATTATGCTATGCGATGCTACTTGGAGGACTTCAATCTACTCTCTTCTACATGCTGCAAGATGGAGGTGGCCTGAAGCGTAGTCTTCGACAGGATTAGCTATCCCCCCCTTATTCTGGCATTCTGTAGTTCAGTCCACCGAAATGGCCCTTTACACATATACCCATGCATATGTAGTGTAGTTCCTTGCTTGCGAGTACTTTGGATGAGTACTCATGGTTGCTTTTCTTCCTCTTTTCCCCCTTTCCCTTCTACCTGGTTGTCGCAACCAGATGCTGGAGTCCAATAGCTGGAGATCCCGAGGATGATTCTACGTGGAGTTCGACTTCGAGGAGTAGTTAGGAGGTCCCAGGCAGGAGGCCTTGCCTTTTCGATCGTTGCTACTTTTGTGCTAGCCTTCTTAAGGCAAACTTGTTTAACTTATGTCTGTACTCAGATATTGTTGCTTCCGCTGACTCGTCTATGATCGAGCACTTGTATTCAAGCCCTCGAGGCCCCTGGCTTGTATTATGATGCTTGTATGACTTATTTTATTTTTAGAGTTGTATTGTGATATCTTCCCGTGAGTCCCTGATCTTGATCGTACACGTTTGCGTGTATGATTAGTGTACGATTGAATCGGGGGCGTCACAAGTTAGTGGACACTACACATTGATCGGACGATAGTCCTATAAGATCGATCGCCCAGACAGCCGTTCGATGAAATCGTTTGATCCTTCCGTGTGAGCCACTAAGCCTTTGCAACAAGCCTCGTGTTATGCTCAGCGCTTTTACAACACAAGTCATCCGATCTTCCCATGAGCCAATGAGCTTTTGCAAGTTGCAACAAGCCTCGTGTTACATCGTGTTTGTGTTGTGTCCGCGTGTCTTGCAACAAGGGATATGTAGCAGATACTTGATCAGGGCACGTGGCACACGGACAATGCGCCAGACGTTTCACGCCCGATCGACTGGCTGAATACAAGTATTTCCCATAAAAATTTCAAAATTTCTATAGACAAAGTCACTCTAAACACAGAAGAAAAAAATGTTGTCAAATCCTTTAAGCCGTCTTTCGCTATCACTCGGGAGTGGAGCTAGCAAAATGTTAAAGTGCGGGCACACCGTAAATTAAAGTTCTTCATTTTGTCTGTCAAAAACCACAAGTACGAGTGTAACACCCCCAGTGTCATGCTACAGTAATCCCCCGTTAATGGTGCCGTGTCATCATGTTACTATTGCTAATCTTCACTTGATCCAAATCACCATTCAAATTCAAATCCAATCTAAAGTCAAAATTCATATTTGTTAAACATGAAATCTAAAATGTTCATCGTATGGGAAATAATCTTTTGTTGCTATTGGTGGTGAACCAACATTTTTATAAGGTGTTTCACTGCCCTAAACTAAATAAAACAGTGTCCCAGTCGATAATTTAATTGCCTTTCTAATTGGTAAAAAATACTAAACTACTTAATTTGGTGCCAAGTTAATTATAGCAGTGGCCTAAGTTAAAATGGTATTTTAGGTGCAAGATTAGTTTTTTATAAAACTATTTTGCTCTCTGAAAATAAAAGAGAACAGAAAATTTTTAAAGAAAAAAAGGAAAAGGGTATGGAAGAGAAGGAAATGCTACTGTTCTTACGGCCCGACCGCGCGCAGTAGCCAGCCCAGCCCACTAGGGGGCCTTTCCCCTACCTCCTACTGCTCACCGCACACGGTGGCTGCCGGGCGTGCGTGCGTGGCCGCGGATGGCCACGCGGCAGCCATCCGGCCTCTCCCTGCCGTCTACAAGGTCGTCGTCGACCCCCGCCAACCCTAACTCGACCCCCTCCTCTCTCGCGCGCCCGCGCTTCCCCCTTCTCAGATCCCCTTTCACCCGAACGCGCCCATGGCCTCGCAACTAGAGTAACCGCGGCCACCGCCGCCCCCACGTCTCCGGAGCCCGTCCAGGAGCTCCCTCGTCCTCGCCTACGTCCGCTACGACGCCCCATTCAAGCTCATCGCCACCGCAATGCCCGTTCGAGGTCGTCTTCTACCTCCGGACCCGACGCCGTCCGTCGTCGTTTCCGGCGCCGTCGACCCACCCCGAGCCCTCTGCCATCCCCTACTGCCCCGCTGTGAGCACCGCTTCCATTCCCCCTCTCCCCTTGCTCTCCTAGGTAGCTGTAGCTCGCCCCCGTCGCGCACGTGCTCCCGCCGCCGCGGTCAAGCTCGCCCCTGTGGCCCCCCGTGGCTGCAGCCCTCGTCTGAGATCGCTGTCGTGCTTAGAACACTCACAGGAGCCGGTGGCAACCACCAGCGCCCCCTCCCATGCCTCCTAGCATCGGCTCCGACTTGCCCGTGCTTCGGCCGTCACCTGGGCTCATCGCCGGCGCCGTTTCCGGCAGCTCCAGCTCCGTCCGGCCTCACCACACGACGCGGCGGGCTCTCCCCATTCGAACACGCCCACCCGCGTCCATTTTGGCCACCAGACGGTGAATTCCGACACACGACCGCGCCCTCCGCCGTGGATTTGGCCACCGGAGTGCTCCGGCACCACCGCTGACCTGGCCGACCGGGGCCACCCCCTCGGTCGCTGACCCGTGGGCCCCTGGGGCCCAACTGTCCTGTTGATTTCGGTCAACTGCTGACTGGGCAGGCCCCAGCCACTGACGTGCGGGCCCCACCACTTATTCCTCTATCTAAAATGTTTTAATACCTAAAACTAATTAGTTTAGCTAATTAGTCTATGACTGGTGGGGTCCAGTAGCTAATTAACCTAGATTAGTTAGTTTAATACACTGTTAGACTAACAGAGGCTGACATGTGGGTCCCACTGGACCCACAGGCCAGGTTTGACCTGGTCAGCCGCCCCGTTGACTGCTGATGTCACTGTGACATCATGCTGACGCAATAAACCCTTCTGTTAATTTATTTAATTCCAGAATATTGTTAAAACTTTGAAAAATCATAGAAAATAATCCGTAACTCGGATGAAAAAGTTTTATACATGAAAGTTGCTCAGAATGACGAGACAAATCCGAATGCGCAGTCCGTTTACCTGTCAGATGCCCCTAACTATCTGAACATGGAACATTCCCTCTCTGGTCATGTGTGTGACACAGGTCCGGAACCGCGAAAACATTCCCGGTTGAATTCCCCCTTCTCCTATATTGCGTAGTACTGCGTTAGTGTTGGAAATATGCCCTAGAGGCAATAATAAATTGATTATTATTATATTTCCTTGTTCATGATAATCTTTTATTATCCATGCTAGAATTGTATTGATAGGAAACTCAGATACATGTGTGGATACATAGACAACACCATGTCCCTAGTAAGCCTCTAGTTGACTAGCTCGTTGATCAATAGATGGTTATGGTTTCCTGACCATGGACATTGGATGTCGTTGATAACGAGATCACATCATTAGGAGAATGATGTGATGGACAAGACCCAATCCTAAGCCTAGCACAAGATCATGTAGTTCGTATGCTAAAGCTTTTCTAATGTCAAGTATCATTTCCTTAGACCATGAGATTGTGCAACTCCCGGATACCGTAGGAGTGCTTTGGGTGTGCCAAACGTCACAACGTAACTGGGTGGCTATAAAGGTACACTACGGGTATCTTTGAAAGTGTCTGTTGGGTTGGCACGAATCGAGATTGGGATTTTGTCACTCCGTGTAAACGGAGAGGTATCTCTGGGCCCACTCGGTAGGACATCATCATAATGTGCACAATGTGACCAAGGGGTTGATCACGGGATGATGTGTTACGGAACGAGTAAAGAGACTTGCCGGTAACGAGATTGAACAAGGTATCGGTATATCGACGATCGAATCTCGGGCAAGTACCATACCGCTAGACAAAGGGAATTGTATACGGGATTGATTGAGTCCTTGACATCGTGGTTCATCCGATGAGATCATCGTGGAACATGTGGGAGCCAACATGGGTATCCAGATCCCGCTGTTGGTTATTGACCGGAGAACATCTCGGTCATGACTACATGTCTCCCGAACCCGTAGGGTCTACACACTTAAGGTTCGATGACGCTAGGGTTATAAAGGAAGTTTGTATGTGGTTACAGAATGTTGTTCGGAGTCCCGGATGAGATCCCGGACGTCACGAGGAGTTCCGGAATGGTCCGGAGGTAAAGATTTATATATAGGAAGTCCTGTTTCGGCCATCGGGACAAGTTTCGGGGTCATCGGTATTGTACCGGGACCACCGGAAGGGTCCCGGGGGCCCACCGGGTGGGGCCACCTGCCCCGGGGGGCCACATGGGATGTAGGGGGTGCGCCTTGGCCTACATGGGCCAAGGGCACCAGCCCCTAGAGGCCCATGCGCCAAGATATAGGAAAAAGGGGAGAGTCCTAAAGGGGGAAGGCACCTCCGAGGTGCCTTGGGGAGGATGGACTCCTCCCCCCCTCTTAGCCGCACCCCTTCCTTGGAGGAGGGGGCAAGGCTGCGCCTCCCCCCTCTCCCCTGCCCCTATATATAGTGGAGGGGAGGGAGGGCATCCATACCTGAGCCCTTGGCGCCTCCCTCCCTCCCGTGACACCTCCTCCTCTCCCGTAGGTGCTTGGCGAAGCCCTGCAGGATTGCCACGCTCCTCCATCATCACCACGCCGTTGTGCTGCTGCTGGATGGAGTCTTCCTCAACCTCTCCCTCTCTCCTTGCTGGATCAAGGCGTGGGAGACATCGTCGAGCTGTACGTGTGTTGAACGCGGAGGTGCCGTCCGTTCGGCACTAGGATCATCGGTGATCTGAATCACGATGAGTACGACTCCATCAACCCCGTTCACTTGAACGCTTCCGCTTAGCGATCTACAAGGGTATGTAGATGCACTCTCCTTTCTACTCGTTGCTGGTCTCTCCATAGATAGATCTTGGTGATTCGTAGGAAAATTTTTGAATTTCTGCTACGTTCCCCAACAGTGGTATCAGAGCTAGGTCTATTGCGTAGATTCTTTGCACGAGTAGAACACAAAGTAGTTGTGGGCGTCGATATTGTTCAATATGCTTGCCGTTACTAGTCTTATCTTGATTCGGCGGCATCGTGGGATGAAGCGGCCCGGACCAACCTTACACGTACGCTTACGTGAGACCGGTTCCACCGACAAACATGCACTAGTTGCATAAGGTGGCTGGCGGGTGTCTGTCTCTCCCACTTTAGTCGGATCGGATTCGATGAAAAGGGTCCTTATGAAGGGTAAATAGCAATTGGCATATCACGTTGTGGTTCATGCGTAGGTAAGAAACGTTCTTGCTAGAAACCCATAGCAGCCACGTAAAACATGCAAACAACAATTAGAGGACGTCTAACTTGTTTTTGCAGGGTATGCTATGTGATGTGATATGGCCAAAAGGATGTGATGAATGATATATGTGATGTATGAGATTGATCATGTTCTTGTAATAGGAATCATGACTTGCATGTCGATGAGTATGACAACCGGCAGGAGCCATAGGAGTTGTCTTTATTTATTTGTGACCTGCGTGTCAACTTAAAAGTCATGTAATTACTTTACTTTATTGCTAACCGTTAGCCATAGTAGTAGAAGTAATAGTTGGCGAGGCAACTTCATGAAGACACGATGATGGAGATCATGATGATGGAGATCATGGTGTCATGCCGGTGACGATGATGATCATGGAGCCCCGAAGATGGAGATCAAAAGGAGCAAAGTGATGATGGCCATATCATGTCACTATTTGATTGCATGTGATGTTTATCATGTTTATACATCTTATTTGCTTAGAACGACGATAGTAAATAAGATGATCCCTTACAACAATATCAAGAAGTGTTCTCCCCTAACTGTGCACCGTTGCGACAGTTCGCTGTTTCAAAACATCACGTGATGATCGGGTGTTTTATTCAGACGTTCAAATACAACGGGTGTTGACGAGCCTAGCATGTACAGACATGGCCTCGGAACACACGCGAAACACTTAGGGTTAACTTGACGAGCCTAGCATGTATAGACATGGCCTCGGAACACGAAGACCGAAAGGTCGAACATGAGTCGTATAGAAGATACGATCAACATGAAGATGTTCACCGATGATGACTAGTCCGTCTCACGTGTTGATCGGACACGGCCTAGTTTGACTCGGATCATGTAATCACTTAGATGACTAGAGGGATGTCTATCTGAGTGGGAGTTCATAAGATGAACTTAATTATCCTGAACATAGTCAAAAGGTTTTTGCAAATTATGTCGTAGCTCACGCTATAGTTCTACTGTTTAGATATGTTCCTAGAGAAAATATAGTTGAAAGTTGATAGTAGCGATTATGCGGACAGTAGAAAGCTTATGTCCTTAATGCACCGCTCAGTGTGCTGAACCCCAAACGTCGTCTGTGGATGTTGCGAACATCGGACATACACGTTTTGATAACTACGTGATAGTTCAGTTAAACGGTTTAGAGTTGAGGCACCAAAGACATTTTTGAAACGTCGCGAAACATATGAGATGTTTTGAGGGCTGAAATTGGGATTTCAGGCTCGTGCCCATGTCAAGAGGTATAAGACCTCCGATGACTTTCTTAACCTGCAAACTAAGGAGAAAAGCTCAATTGTTGAGCTTGTGCTCAGATTGTCTGAGTACAACAATCATTTGAATCGAGTGGGAGTTGATCTTCCAGATAAGACAGTGATGGTTCTCCAAAGTCATTGCCACCAAGATGTTAGAGCTTCGTGATGAACTATAACATATCAGGGATAGATATGATGATCCTTGAGGTATTCGCGATGTTTGACACCGCGAAAGTAGAAATCAAGAAGGAGCATCAATTGTTGATGGTTGGTGAAACCACTAGTTTCAAGAAGGGCAAGGGCAAGAAGGGATACTTCATGAAACGGCAAATCAGCTGCTGCTCTAGTGAAGAAACCCAAGGTAAAACCCAAACCCGAGACTAAGTGCTTCTGTAATAAGGGGAACAACCACTAGAGCAGAATTACCCTAGATACTTGGTAGATAAGAAGGCTGGCAAGGTCGATAGAAGTATATTGGATATACATTGTGTTAATGTGTACTTTGCTAGTACTCCTAGTAGCACCAGGGTATAAGATACCGGTTCGGTTGCTAAGTGTTAGTAACTCGAAATAAAAGCTACGGAATAAACGGAGACTAGCTAAACGTGAGATGACGATATGTGTTGGAAGTGTTTCCAACGTTGATATGATCAAGCATCACACGCTCCCTCTACCATCGAGATTGGTGTTTGCGTTGAGCATAGACATGATTGGATTATGTCTATCGCAATACGGTTATTCATTTAAGGAGAATAATGGTTACTCTGTTTATTTGAATAATACCTTCAATGGTCTTACACCTAAAATGAATGGTTTATTAAATCTCGATCGTAGTGATACACATGTTCATGCCAAAAGATAGTAATGATAGTACCACCTACTTGTGGCACTGCCACGTAAGTCATATCGGTATAAAACGCATGAAGAAGCTCCATATTGATGGATCTTTGGGCTCACTCGTTTTTGAAAAGTTTGAGACATGCGAACCATGTCTATTGGTGTATATGCATGAAGAAACTCCATGCAAATGGACCGTTTTGACTCACTTGATTTTGAATCACTTGGGACATGCAAATCATACCACATGGGCAAGATGACTGAAAAAGCCTCGTTTTCAGTAAGATGGAACAAGATAGCAACTTGTTGGAAGTAACGCATTTTGATGTGTGCAGTCCAATGAGTGCTGAGGCATGCAGTGAATATCGTTATGTTCTTACTTCACAGATGATTCAAGTAGATGTTGAGTATATTTACTTGATGAATCACGAGTCTGAATTATTGAAAGGTTCAAGTAATTTCAGTGTGAAGTTGAAAGATCGTCGTGACAAGAGGATAAAAGATCTATGATATGATCATAGAGATGAATATCTGAGTTACGAGTTTTGGCACACAATTAAGACATTGTGGAAATTGTTTCGCAATTAACACCGCCTAGAACACCATAGTGTGATGGTGTGTCCGAACATCATAGTTGCACCCTTTTGGATATGGTGCGTACCATGATGTCTCTTATCGAATTACCACTATTGTTCATGGGTTAAGCATTAGAGACAACCACATTCACTTTAAATAGGGCACCACGTAATTCCGATGAGATGACACCGTATGAATTATGGTTTAGAGAAACCTAAGTTGTCGTTTCTTAAAGGTTTGGGGCTGCGACGCTTATGTGAAAAAGTTTCAGGATTAAGCTCGAACCCAAAGCGGATAAAATACATCTTCATAGGACACCCAAAACAGTTGGGTATACCTCCTAATTCAGATCCGAAAGCAATATGGATTGTTTCTTGAATCGGGTCCTTTCTCGAGGAAAGGTTTCTCTCGAAAGAATTGAGTGGGAGGATGGTGGAAACTTGATGAGGTTATTGAACCGTCTCTTCAACTAGTGTGTGGCAGGGCACAAGAAGTTGTTCCTGTGGCACCTACACCAATTGAAGTGGAAGCTTATGATATTGATCATGAAACTTCGGATCAAGTCACTACCAAACCTCGTGGGATGACAAGGATACGTACTACTTCAGAGTGGTACGGTAATCCTGTCTTGGAAGTCATGTTGCTAGACAACAATGAACCTACGAGCTATGGAGAAGCGATGGTGGGCCCGGATTCCGATAAATGGCTCAAGGCCATAAAACCCGAGAGAGGATCCATGTATGAAAACAAAGTGTAGACTTTGGAAGAACTACTTGATGGTCGTAAGGCTGTTAGGTACATATGGATTTTGAAAGGAAGACAAACAATGATGGTAAGTGTCACCATTGAGAAAGCTCGACTTGTCGTTAAGATGTTTTTCGACAAGTTCAAGGAGTTGACTACGATGAGACTTTCTCACTCGTAGCGATGCTAAGAGTCTGTTGGAATTATATTAGCAATTACTGCATTATTTATGAAATCTTGCAGATAGGATGTCAAAACATTGTTTCCTCGACGATTCTTGAGGAAAGGTTGTATGTGATACAACCGGAAGGTTTTGTCTATCCTGAAATATGCTAATAAGTATGCAAAGCTCCAGCAATCCTTCTGAGGACTGGAGTGAGCATCTCGGAGTTGGAATGTATGCTTTGATGATGATCAAAGATTTTGGGTGTATACAAAGTTTATGAGAAGCTTGTATTTCCAAAGAAGTGAGTGGGAGCACTATAGAATTTCCGATGAGTACATGTTGTTAACATATTGTTGATCGGAAATGACATAGAATTTCTGGAAAGCATATAGGGTTATTTGGAAAGTGTTTTCAATGGAAAACCTGGATTAAGCTACTTGAACATTGAGCATCAAGATCTATAAGGATAGATCAAAACGCTTAATAGTACTTTGAAATGAGCACATGCCTTGACGTGATCTTGAAGGTGTTCAAGATGGATCAGTCAAAGAAGGAGTTCTTGCCTGAGTTGTAAGGTATGAAGTTAAGACTTAAAGCTCGACCATGGCAGAATAGAGAGAAAGGAACGAAGGTCGTCCCCTATGCTTAAGACATAGGCTCTACAGTATGCTATGCTGTGTACCGCACCTGAAGTGTGCTTTACCATGAGTCAGTCAAGGGGTACAAGAGTGATCCAAGAATGGATCACAGGACAGCGGTCAAAGTTATCCTTAGTAACTAGTGGACTAAGGAATTTTCTCAATTATGGAGGTGGTAAAAGAGTTCGTCGTAAAGGGTTACGTCGATGCAAGCTTAACACCTATCCGGATAGCTCTGAGTAGAGATACCGGATACGTATAATGGAGCAACAATTTAGAATAGCTCCAAGTAGAACAGTTATTTGGAATAGCTCCAAATAGAACGTGGTAGCTGCATCTAGGAGATGACATAGAGATTTGTAAAGCACACACAGATCTGAAAGGTTCAGACCCGTTGACTATAACCTCTCTCACAAGCATAACATGATCAAACCTAGAACTCATCGAGTGTTAATCACATGGTAAATGTGAACTAGATTGTTGACTCTAGTAAACTCTTTGGGTGTTAGTCACATGGGGATGTGACCTTGAGTGTTAATCACATATCGATGTGAACTAGATTATTGACTCTAGTGCAAGTGGGAGACTGTTGGAAATATGCCCTAGAGGCAATAATAAATTGATTATTATTATATTTCCTTGTTCATGATAATTGTTTATTATCCATGCTAGAATTGTATTGATAGGAAACTCAGATACATGTGTGGATACATAGACAACACCATGTCCCTAGTAAGCCTCTAGTTGACTAGCTCGTTGATCAATAGATGGTTATGGTTTCCTGACCATGGACATTGGATGTCGTTGATAACGAGATCACATCATTAGGAGAATGATGTGATGGACAAGACCCAATCCTAAGCCTAGCACAAGATCATGTAGTTCGTATGCTAAAGCTTTTCTAATGTCAAGTATCATTTCCTTAGACCATGAGATTGTGCAACTCCCGGATACCGTAGGAGTGCTTTGGGTGTGCCAAACGTCACAACGTAACTGGGTGGCTATAAAGGTACACTACGGGTATCTCTGAAAGTGTCTGTTGGGTTGGCACGAATCGAGATTGGGATTTTGTCACTCCGTGTAAACGGAGAGGTATCTCTGGGCCCACTCGGTAGGACATCATCATAATGTGCACAATGTGACCAAGGGGTTGATCACGGGATGATGTGTTACGGAATGAGTAAAGAGACTTGCCGGTAACGAGATTGAACAAGGTATCGGTATATCGACGATCGAATCTCGGGCAAGTACCATACCGCTAGACAAAGGGAATTGTATACGGGATTGATTGAGTCCTTGACATCGTGGTTCATCCGATGAGATCATCGTGGAACATGTGGGAGCCAACATGGGTATCCAGATCCCGCTGTTGGTTATTGACCGGAGAACATCTCGGTCATGACTACATGTCTCCCGAACCCGTAGGGTCTACACACTTAAGGTTCGATGACGCTAGGGTTATAAAGGAAGTTTGTATGTGGTTACAGAATGTTGTTCGGAGTCCCGGATGAGATCCCGGACGTCACGAGGAGTTCCGGAATGGTCCGGAGGTAAAGATTTATATATAGGAAGTCCTGTTTCGGCCATCGGGACAAGTTTCGGGGTCATCGGTATTGTACCGGGACCACCGGAAGGGTCCCGGGGGCCCACCGGGTGGGGCCACCTGCCCCGGGGGGGCACATGGGATGTAGGGGGTGCGCCTTGGCCTACATGGGCCAAGGGCACCAGCCCCTAGAGGCCCATGCGCCAAGATATAGGAAAAAGGGGAGAGTCCTAAAGGGGGAAGGCACCTCCGAGGTGCCTTGGGGAGGATGGACTCCTCCCCCCCTCTTAGCCGCACCCCTTCCTTGGAGGAGGGGGCAAGGCTGCGCCTCCCCCCTCTCCCCTGCCCCTATATATAGTGGAGGGGAGGGAGGGCATCCATACCTGAGCCCTTGGCGCCTCTCTCCCTCCCGTGACACCTCCTCCTCTCCCGTAGGTGCTTGGCGAAGCCCTGCAGGATTGCCACGCTCCTCCATCATCACCACGCCGTTGTGCTGCTGCTGGATGGAGTCTTCCTCAACCTCTCCCTCTCTCCTTGCTGGATCAAGGCGTGGGAGACATCGTCGAGCTGTACGTGTGTTGAACGCGGAGGTGCCGTCCATTCGGCACTAGGATCATCGGTGATCTGAATCACGACGAGTACGACTCCATCAACCCCGTTCACTTGAACGCTTCCGCTTAGCGATCTACAAGGGTATGTAGATGCACTCTCCTTTCTACTCGTTGTTGGTCTCTCCATAGATAGATCTTGGTGATTCGTAGGAAAATTTTTGAATTTCTGCTACGTTCCCCAACAGTTAGATCACCTGTAGCATCGCTTATTGTCATGTTATGCATATGTTTGCGTGTATTTACTGTTTCTTCCCCCTCTTCTCTCCGGTAGACCCTGAGACCGCTGCTGCTGCCACTGTGATCGACTACGTCACCGACGACCCTCCTTCTTGTCTGAGCAACTGATAACCCACAAGTGTAGGGGATCGCAACAACTTTCGAGGGTAGAGTATTCAACCCAAATTTATTGATTCGACACAAGGGGAGCCAAAGAATATTCTCAAGTATTAGCAATTGAGTTGTCAATTCAACCACACCTGGATAACTTAATATCTGCAGCAAAGTAATATGATAGTAGTGGTAACGGTAACAAAAGTAAAGAAAGCAAAAAAGTAATATTTTTGGTGTTTTGTAGTGATTGTAACAATAGCAACGGGAAAGTAAATAAGCGAGAACCAGTATATGGAAAACTCATAGGCATTGGATCAGTGATGGAGAATTATGCCGGATGCGGTTCATCATGTAACAGTCATAACATAGGGTGACATAGAACTAGCTCCAATTCATCAATGTAATGTAGGCATGTATTCCGAATACAGTCATACATGCTTATGGAAAAGAACTTGCATGACATCTTTTGTCCTACCCTCCCATGGCAGCGGGGTCCTAATGGAAACTAAGGGATATTAAAGCCTCCTTTTGATAGAGAACCGGAACAAAGCATTAGCACATAGTGAATACTGAAGGAAATATGCCCTAGAGGCAATAATAAAGTTATTATTTATTTCCTTATATCATGATAAATGTTTATTATTCATGCTAGAATTGTATTAACCGGAAACATAATACATGTGTGAATACATAGACAAACAGAGTGTCACTAGTATGCCTCTACTTGACTAGCTTGTTAATCAAAGATGGTTATGTTTCCTAACCATGGACAAAGAGTTGTTATTTGATTAATGGGATCACATCATTAGGAGAATGATGTGATTGACTTGACCCATTCCGTTAGCTTAGCACTCGATCATTTAGTATGTTGCTACTACTTTCTTCATGACTTATACATGTTCCTATGACTATGAGATTATGCAACTCCCGTTTACCAGAGGAACACTTTGTGTGCTACCAAAGGTCACAACGTAACTGGGTGATTATAAAGGTGCTCTACAGGTGTCTCCGAAGGTACTTGTTGGTTTGGCATATTTCGAGATTAGGATTTGTCACTCCGATTGTCGGAGAGGCATCTCTGGGCCCACTCGGTAATGCACATCACTATAAAGCCTTGCAAGCATTGCAGTTAATGAGTTAGTTGCGGGATGATGTATTACAGAACGAGTAAAGAGACTTGCCGGTAACGAGATTGAACTAGGTATTGAGATACCAACGATCGAATCTCGGGCAAGTAACATACCGATGACAAAGGGAACAACGTATGTTGTTATGCAGTTTGACCGATAAAGATCTTCGTAGAATATGTAGGAGCCAATATGAGCATCCAGGTTCCGCTATTGGTTATTGACCGGAGACGTGTCTCGGTCATGTCTACATAGTTCTCGAACCCGTAGGGTCCACACGCTTAACGTTACGATGATAGTTATATTATGAGTTTATATGTTTTGATGTACCGAAGGTTGTTCGGAGTTCCGGATGTGATCACGGACATGACGAGGAGTCTCGAAATGGTCGAGACATGAAGATTGATATATTGGAAGCCTATGTTTCGATATCGGAAGTGTTTCGGGTGAAATAGTGATTTTATCGGAGTACCGGAGGGGTTACCGGAGCCCCCCGGAGGCTATTGGGCCTTATGGGCCCAAGTGGAGGAAGAGGAGAGGCGGCCAAGGGGCAGCCGCGCCCCCCCCCCCAAGTCCGAATTGGACAAGGAGGAGGGGGCGGCGCCCCCCTTTCCTTCCCCCTCTCTCCTCCTCCCCCCCAAGTCCTAATCCAACTAGGAAAAAGGAGGGGAGTCCTACTCCTGATGGGAGTAGGACTCCTCCGACGCGCCCTCTCCCCTGGCCAGCCGCACCCCCTTGCTCATTTATATACGGGGGCAGGGGGCACCCTAGAGACACCACAATTGATCATTGATCTCTTAGCCGTGTGCGGTGCCCCCCTCCACCATAGTCCACCTCGATAATACTGTAGCGTTGCTTAGGCAAATCCCTGCGTCGGTAGAACATCAACATCGTCACCACGCCGTCGTGCTGACGAAACTCTCCCTCAACACTCGGCTGGATCGGAGTTTGAGGGACGTCATCGGGCTGAACGTGTGCTGAACTCGGAGGTGTCGTACGTTCGGTACTTGATCGGTCGGATCGTGAAGACGTACGACTACATCAACCGCGTTGTGCTAACGCTTCCGCTTTCGGTCTACAGGGTACGTGGACAACACTCTCCCCTCTTGTTGCTATGCATCACCATGATCTTGCGTGTGCGTAGGAAATTTTTTGAAATTACTACGTTCCCCAACAGTGGTATCAGAGCCTGGTTTTATGCGTAGATGTTATATGCACGAGTAGAACACAAGTGAGTTGTGGGCGATATAAGTCATACTGCTTACCAGCATGTCATAATTTGGTTCGACGGTATTGTTGGATGAAGCGGCCCGGACCGACATTACGCATACGCTTACGCGAGACTGGTTTTACCATCATGCTATGCACACAGGTGACTAGCGGGTGTCAGTTTCTCCAACTTTAGTTGAACTGAGTGTGGCTACGCCCAGTCCTTGCGAAGGTTAAAACAACACCAACTTGACAAACTATCGTTGTGGTTTTGATGCGTAGGTAAGAACGGTTCTTGCTCAGCCCGTAGAAGCCACGTAAAACTTGCAACAACAAAGTAGAGGACGTCTAACTTGTTTTTGCAGGGCATGTTGTGATGTGATATGGTCAAGATGTGATGAGTTATAAGTTGTTGTATAAGATGATCATGTTTTGTTGAAGTTATCGGCAACTGGCAGAAGCCTTATGGTTGTCCCTTTATTGCATAAGACGCAAGCGCCAAATAATTGCTTTACTTTATTGCTATGCGATAGCAATAGTTGCAAGAGCAATAATTGGCGAGACGGCCATGTTACGACACATTGATATAGATCAAGATGATGGAGATCATGGTGTCATGCCGGTGACGATGGAAATCATGACGATGCTTTGGAGATGGAGATCAAAGGCACAAGATGATGATGGCCATATCATGTCACATATTTTGATTGCATGTGATGTTTATCTTTTATACATCTTATTTTGCTTAGTTCGGCGGTAGCTTTATAAAATGATCTCTCACTAAATTATCAAGGTATAAGTGTTATCCCTGAGTATGCACCATTGTGAAAGTTCTTCGTGCTGAGACACCACGTGATGATCGGGTGTGATAGGTTCTACGTTCAAATACAACGGGTGCAAAACAGTTGCACACGCGGAATACTCAGGTTAAACTTGACGAGCCTAGCATATAACAGATATGGCCTCGGAACACTGAGACCGAAAGGTCGAGCGTGAATCATATAGTAGATATGATCAACATAAATTATGTTCACCATTGAAACTACTCATCTCACGTGATGATCGGACATGGTTCAGTTGATATGGATCACGTGATCACTTAGATGATTAGAGGGATGTCTATCTAAGTGGGAGTTCTTAAATAATATGATTAATTGAACTTTAATTTATCATGAACTTAGTCCTGGTAGTATTAGCATATCTATGTTGTAGATCAATAGCTCGCGATGTTGCTCCCCGTTTAATTTTTATATGTTCCTAGAGAAAACTGAGTTGAAAGATGTTAGTAGCAATGATGCAGATTGGATCCGTGATCTGAGGTTTATCCTCATTGCTGCATAGAAGAATTATGTCCTTGATGCACCGCTAGGTGACAGACCTATTGCAGGAGCAGATGCAGACGTTATGAACGTTTGGCTAGCTCAATATGATGACTACTTGATAGTTTAGTGCACCATGCTTAACGGCTTAGAATCGGGACTTCAAAGATGTTTTGAACATCATGGACCATATGAGATGTTCTAGGAGTTGAAGTTAATATTTCAAGCAAATACCCGAGTTAAGAGATATGAAGTCTCCAACAAGTTCTATAGCTAAAAGATGGAGGAGAATAGCTCAAGCAGTGAGCATGTTCTTAGATTGTCTGGGTACTACAATCACTTGAAACAAGTGGGAGTTAATCTTCCAGATAAGATAGTGATTGGCAGAATTCTCTAGTCACCATCACCAAGTTAGTAGAACTTCGTGATGAACTATAGTATGCAAGGGATAACGTAAACAATTCTCGAGCTTTTCATGATGATGAAATCAGAAATCAAGAAAGAGCATCAAGTGTTGATGGTTGACAAGACCACTAGTTTAAAGAAAAGGGCAAAGGGAAGAAGGGGAACTTCAAGAAGAACGGCAAGCGAGTTGCTGCTCAAGTGAAGAAGCCCAAGTCTGGACCTAAGCCTGAGACTGAGTGCTTCTACTGCAAAGGAACTAGTCATTGGAAGCGGAACTGCCCCAAGTATTTGGCGGATAAGAAGGATGGCAAAGTGAACAAAGGTATATTTGATATACATGTTATTGATGTGTACTTTACTAGTGTTTATAGCAACCCCTAAGTATTTGATACTAGTTTAGTTGCTATGATTAGTAACTCGAAACAGGAGTTGCAGAATAAACAGAGACTAGTTAAGGGTGAAGTAACGATGTGTGTTGGAAGTGGTTCCAAGATTGATATGATCATCATCGCAGACTCCCTATACTTTCGGGATTAGTGTTGAACCTAAATAAGTGTTATTTGGTGTTTGCGTTGAGCATGAATATGATTTGATCATGTTTATTGCAATATGGTTATTCATTTAAGTTAGAGAACAATTGTTGTACTGTTTACATGAATAAAACATTCTATAGTCATACACACCAATGAAAATGGTTTGTTGAATCTCGATCGTAGTGATACACATATTCATAATATTGAAGCCAAAAGATGCAAAGTTAATAATGATAGTGCAACTTATTTGTGGCACTGCCGTTTATGTCATATTGGTGTAAAGCGCATGAAGAAACTCCATGCTGATGGGCTTTTGGAATCACTTGATTACGAATCACTTGATGCTTGCGAACCATGCCTCTTGGGCAAGATGACTAAAAAGCCGTTCTCCAGAACAATGGAGCGAGCAACAGATTTGTTGGAAATCATACATACTGATGTATGTGGTCCGATGAATATTGAGGCTCATGGCAGGTATCGTTATTTTCAGACCTTCACGGATGATTTGAGCAGATATGGGTATATCTACTTGATGAAACACAAGTCTGAAACATTTGAAAAGTTCAAAGAATTTCAGAGTGAAGTGGAGAATCATCGTAACAAGAAAATAAAAGTTTCTACGATATGATCGCAGAAGTAAAATATTTGAGTTACGAGTTTGGCCTTCAGTTAAAACAATGTGAAATAGTTTCACTACTCACGCCACCTGGAACACCACGGTGTAATGGTGTGTCCGAACGTCATAACCGTACTTTATTAGATATGGTGTGATCTATGATGTCTCTTACCGATCTACCACTATCATTTTGGGGTTATGCATTAGAGACGGCTGCATTCACGTTAAATAGGGCACCATCTAAATCCGTTGAGATGACACCATATGAACTATGGTTTGGCAAGAAACCTAAGCTGTCATTTCTTAAAGTTTGAGGTTGCAATGCTTATGTGAAAATGTTTCAACCTGATAAGCTCAAAACCCAAATCGGAGAAGTGCGTCTTCATAGGATACCCAAAAGAAAATGTTGGGTACACCTTCTATCACAGATCCGAAGGCAAGATATTCACTGCTGAGAATGGATCCTTTCTAGAGAAGGAGTTTCTCTCGAAAGAAGTGAGTGGGAGGAAAGTAGAACTTGATGAGGTAAGTGTACCTGCTCCCTTATCTCTACTCCTAATGAAGCAGTTGGTAGTCTCCGCCGGTTATTTTTCTTCCCACCTTTTCTGTTTTTTTCGTCCTCCGCCCGATCCGATCTACGGTAAAAAAACCGATCAACGATGACTAGCGATCCCCTTCGCACAAACAAAAAATTGGAGACGCCCTAGCCTCCCTCGCATGAAAAAAACCCTCCTCTCAATCCACCCCTCGTGCAACCACTCTCTTCCCATCTCTTGCTCCGCCGCCGCCGCCGCCCCTGCCTCCCTCCCGCTCAGCCACCTCCACCGCTCCCACCCTTCTCCCCATTGTCGAATCCGCTTGCATATTGTCAAGGTTAGGCGGCGAAGCTCCACGTCCGCGACGCGCACATGCTCGTTAAGGAAGCGGCTCCCGGATCTGAGGTCGCGCGGCCGTGACGGAAGGGCTCGAGGTGGCCACCGAAGACCAAGTCCCCACAATGTCTAGAATCGCTTCCTCCATCGTGTTCCACTGAGGAAGGAGCCGTCGCCGCCGATCGTCTTCCTCGATGGTCGCCGTCTTCCCTGCCAGTCCCCGCGGATCCTCCGATCACTGTCTTGTGGTCGGCGAACTCAACAGCTATGCTCTAACGCACGGGATCCGGCCAGGGTACATCACTACAACCGCCTTGCCCCTCTCTCTTGCTATAGCAGATGAGAGTCGGTAAGAGGGGAGGCAGAGAGGATCTCAAGAGGTGAAGAACAGAGGGCGAGGGATGGAATTGGAAGGAGGAGGAGGAGATCCCGCGGCATGCAGTGCCAAATCTCGTGCTCGCCATCCCCATCGCTGCGTCCTCTGCTCCCATCAGTGGCTCGCCATTGTTGACCGCACCTGCAGTTGGCTCTCTGTCCCGGCCATGGTCTCATCACCTCCCCTCCATACCTCAGCACTGCAACACCCTCAACGCTGCCAGGCGATGAGTGCAGAGACGAATCTCACATCCATCAAAGCTTTCAGGTTGTCCCCTTCCTTTCCCCTTCCCCACTTTTTTGTTTTACCAGTGCATGAACTTACCCACCCACGCCATCTGTTTCCTTTCCACGCCATTGTAACATTTTCTTGTTACAATGCTTTATGGGAATAAAATTGTCAGACATCATATTGGTTCTGGTTTTACCAAAGATGTATGCTTTATGAGCAGGAGGACTTTATGACTCGACAAGTTCCTCTGCATCATACGGGTGTGGCAACTCCCCACTTGGTGAGGATCTTATTGTTGAGTAGTCAACGACGTCACCTGCATCAACCCCTCCCTGGTTGCCATCCATGCGCGACCAACCGTCCAACTTATTTTCACGTGGGAGTACATTCTATCGACGCCCTTTTAATTTACAAGTAAGTTTCAGATTCATGTTCGTCTACACTCTTGTCACTATATATTCATGCAACAAGTTACAACTTGCTAAAAATTGTAGGGAATGGCTGAGAAGCACGGATTTATTTTCATGGGCACAAAAATAATAATCAAGACCTTAGCAGACTGGTTGTACCTTGATGAGAGTGTGCTTTCAGGTCATATTCTCACTTTTACCAGCCTTCACCCATCACTGTCTCTCACAATTTGCTCCAGATTGTTCATACGCATTTCATCGATTGATAGCACCAGCAAAACAGAGCACGGCTATTGCTACTTGTCTCTGTATATCCTAGATACAGGGTTATAGGTCACATTCAAAATAGCAAGCACCCTGGTAACAGGCATAATCAACCAGAAAGACCGTCTAGGATATTTGCTTCCTGTCTCGGTGATCCACGTACTCCACCTTCGAGGAAAGAGAGGAGGAAGATGCATTGGCCTTAAAATCACATTTCAGATGAAAGAATATAGCACATGGCAACAATGTTGCGCCGCGGTGTAGCTTTACTGTGTGGCTACCTCTCCACTCTCACACATGCATTAGTTCGACGAAAGTGTTGGGCAAAGTCTAAGTCTTGGATAAACAGTAGTCTCAGTAAAACTGGGCTGGTGTTATGCATACAAAAAGAATGTCGTGTGATTACTCTCAGGATGAGGGTGATGATGCAGAGTGTCGTTCCACTTCAGCAATGCAAAGAGATCGAACACAGGACACTGAGTGTGTGTCTGAATAAAGACTGAAAATGTCTGTCAAAACATGACAGCGGAAATTATGGCCAGTATTCCACCAAGCTGCAAGCAGACATGCGCGGACTGAAATTTCCAGTCTAATCTCTTGGTAGCAGAGAACAGACAACCATAGAGCCTGATGTGTGAGGCAATGTGGTAGAAGATTTACCTCTACATTTCCTAGCCTAGCTAGGTGCTTAAGACAGAAACGGTTCAGAAAATTCAGTCAACCGGATTGTTGTACGTCTGATTTCCTACCCAGGAGAGCCGCTTCCTTGCCGTTGCCGTCACCAGCATTGTATCCTATGGGGCCTTCCATTAATTTGAAGTAAAAAATGGAGGTAATATCTATGCTTATGTTGCGTTGTACAGGAATAACCAAGGTTGTTGTAGTAATAAAATGAGCCCGACATTGTCTACTGATCATTGTATATTGGATGGGCAAGTAGGAGGTTTTTCTCATCTTAGTCCTATAACTTCGTTTGTCTACTCTATTGTCATTTACACACTAACTTTTATGCCACATTAGGGAATATTCCTTTTATGCCATAGTTTTCTATTGGAAGACTTCTATTTCTCACATTCCAGGGATGCTAGGCTATGTAAGCAGCGACACTGTAATTTTTATTGATCTGAATCTTCGGGATCTGTTTTCAAATTTTCAGCTACCAACGCTTGATCGGGACCACGCCCAAGACAACGGGTCCAATGTTTGGAAAGGATCGCGAAAGTGACATGTGTCATGGTGAGGCCAGTTTCCATTCTGCATGTTGCCTTATTTTCTTCTATATCAGCAATTTGCGAGGTAATTTTAAATCATTTTGTATGCTCATCGATGTTGATCTATGGCAAGAGTCTGGTTCATCACAACATCGGTGTTGTTTGGTTCTTCTTTTCTCCAAGCATGGTTCTGGCTCGGCAGTGCACCATAACTAGAGTTTTCACACCTGACAGTCACGCCCACCTAAAATGGGCATCCTTTGTCATTGTTGCATTCCTCTCACGTATTCTTAATCATGAAGCTTCTCGTAGGAACAAAAAAATTAAACAAACAAGTATGAATGGATAGAGAAAGTTTGTTGTCTGTCAAGTACCTCGGCAGTCAGGTAGGAGTACTTATGCAGGAGTGACCGTTTCGAGCAAACGGGTGGCGGAAGATACTGACCCTTCTTGTGGTCTGTGTCTCGATCACGCAAGGAGCAAAGGTTAGCTCTTGTGGATCATCACTCGACCTGAGCAGGAGTAGGATGTTCACACTCCACTCCACGGTCGCATGAAGAAATCTTATGCCAATTCCAGTTTGCCTTGCCTTGCCCATGTGACCAACCGTTGGTCTCGTCTCGATCGACCACACTCCATAGTTGCATTTCGATCGAAGTTTCTCCTTTTAGCATTATGGCTATGGAGATAAAGAACAATGGGAACGAATGGTGTGACATCAGTGATGATGTTGCTGAAGGAGAGGGTAAACAGACATGATGTGTTTCTGACTAATGGGCTGCAGGGTTGGCACAAGGAAACTATTGTTATGCCTTGTGAGGTCCGACGACGGTGACCGGATGACTGAGCAAAGCTGTGAAAAAATCGGGTATGTTTTCCACCAAACTCAAGTTGTTATGCCCAAATGCATGGCTTTCTGAATAAATGCAGACTATTTGTTTACTCATTGTCAAAATCTTTGTACCTCTATGCCTACAGCCTACAACCTGAGCCACTCGACGACCAATCTGCAAGTAGATGTTACAAATATAGATGCAAATATGTTAATTCTAACGTGGCATCGAATTCCTAATAATTCGTACCTGAATAAAATTGTGTTTTATTCGCTATCTTACTATCCTATCTGCGTCAAGCACAACCGAATGCATCTATTTCTGATGAGGCCAACTATCCAGAATCCTCCCACCATCTTAAATCCATTTATGATTTTTTGTTAAAGGCTTTGTTCTATGTAGATACTGAAATTAGCACGGCCAAACTTAACTTTTGGACTCTCCTTTCCGTATAGAACTTGGCTGGCCTTAACTTTCAGTTTTTGTCATAATTATGGACTTTCTTGTGTTTGTTTGTGCATGGTTGCTTCTAGTGATCCGTAATTCCATTGGTGTTGCTGCTTGTAATTTAACTTGTACTGATCGATGCCAACTGCATAATTATTTACTAGTTTGGTTTGTTAAAGACCATTAGTTTTTTAAAGGCCATTAATTAGCTAGCTTGGTTTTGATTTTGGACTTGTATCCTGTAGCTAGCTCGCATTTCCTAGACATCATATTTGGCGCCTCTCTCATCATTTAGACAAGTGAGAGAATAATGACATGCATACATGAAGGCTATCTCCCATATTGTTAGATCTGGAGTTTATTCTACAAATGGTTTACTCCCTTATTATTCTGTTGGATTTGCCAGTACATTTACTTATGCAATTGGGAAGCGAAAACTAAAGTTCAATTCCAGTTTTTTTCAGAAACATAAAATAGCGGCCTACAATATAATGCATCAGCGGAAGAGGAGGAGGCCAGCATATGAAGCTGAGAGAGGTGACGGGGAGCACGAGAAACTGCTCCCGCTGCAAGAGAGGGAGCCATGCCAATAGTCAGTTGTGGGCTTGTGGCGCTGGTCACGACCGCCGCATCACCAACCATGATCGTCCAGGCTCTGGCATGGGGGTCGTGCTTGCGCGATGATCCCCCCATCGTGACGATAAGGCGACTCCCCAACCCTGATGATAAGGCTTCATCCATTCAATTTTGACTCTGTAGACAACTAGCTTTTGGTAAGTGCAGCATGCTCAAGTTTACTTTGTAGCTATTTCCGTGTTCTGCATTTTAGTGGTACAAGATTGTGTCGCTCAATCTTGGCCTAGAGGTGCTCCCATTTTAGGTCAAACACAGTTTATTCTCAAACCGTTGCATATTTTGCTGAAATGCTTCAAGGTGGTTTTACTATGACAGTATGGCCATGCTTGTAATGCCAGCTTGGCTTGAGAGGTCGGCTAATTCAGTAGGCTTATTCAATGGCGAATAGGTCCATGTATTAGATAGGATCAACAAGAGTTGGCTGGCAGCTGTTATGTATATGTTATGGATCAGAGGCAATTAATCTGTCTTTGCCCCCCTTTTTTTAATTCAAGCCCTTAAGATTATGCTCTTAAATGCATACACATGACTTACTTCCAGATTTAACAAGACTGCATTCTACAATGAGCTATATAGCTGATGTTGATCATAGTCAGTACATGTATAGAGCAGTTTTAAGATTTCCTATTTTCTTCATATTGAATACCAATTGCGCAGTATGTGTATTTGGAGCATATTGCAGACTTGCAGTGAAGTAGTGCCTGCTATACATGAGATGTACCTTTTTTAGATAACTTTTCTTAAAATTAAAAATACTAAAATGTACGTGTTTCTATCAATTTATTGGTACTCGATGACTTCCTTATCCAGGTTGTGATTTGCTATACAATTTCTTACATGTTAGAAGGTACATATGAGATATAGTAAAGTTGATTATATATGGGATATAGACTAGAAAAATATAAGGCGTCATATGCAAGTTGTCTGAAAAATCTTAGGAATGCATTGACTTTGGCCGAACACGGGGCTAGACATGAACGTGATGCCTGATAGTTATCGTCGCTGCACCTTTGCATCTGCTTCTATTTTGTTGCAATATCCTGCATTGAATGAGAGCTGTTACCATGCACATGTTTGCGATGCAGGTTCCAACACTACCACAAAGCTTGGTTAAGCCATGGGTCACTTATTGATAAATGTAGTTGAAGTCTATTATTTTGCAAAATGAAATATATATGCTTGGTTTAATGACTTAGTACATATTGTTTCAAAACTGCTTACATTGATTTTTGTGCTAAGGTTGAGATAACTAGGTAATTATCTAGCCATGTCAGTAACATATATGCCTTGAGTATTCAAACATGGTAATACAAATTTCACAACTTGAATTCTTGCAAGGAATATTGTTGTTTGCCCGATTAACGAGATACTTGAGTCACTTCACAAAATGTTACGTCTTTGGAGGCATTCACAGGGAAGGCTACTGGTGTTGGCATCGTTGTTGCCAGTTATAAACTAAATGATCTTTAGCGTGATGGAATGTTATCAACTCTTGTGGTGAACACTAATGACCTTTAGCATTGCATACTCAGTATGAGATTGGGCCTCCCGTCTTTGGTAGCCGTCTAAGTTGTATAGGAAGCATATATTGCTTATTATTGGCATTAATTGCATTGTGCTTCCGTTCTTTGGTGGAAATTCACTTTATGTCCATTGCCTAATTTGTACAAAAAACATAGAATGCTATTGGCATAATTACTTTTCCTCGAGAGCAGAGTTTCTGAAGTGTATGGAGACGAGAAAGGTATGTGCTACCATATCCTGATCGTCAAGAGTAAATGTGTGTGTGTGGTTTTCATGCAAGTCACTGTTCTAAAGTGTCTTTGCAACTTCAGATTGTGATTTTAGTGTTGCTATTTCTTACATGTTAGAGGGCACACATTATTTTTCACATTCCATCTTTGCAGAGTAGTTGTGATCTATAATCAGATAGTGTAAGAAATGAAAGGTTTTTTTGTCTTAGCATCAAAATGTTAAATATTAAAATATGCATGACGTCATATTCAATACACATATCCGAATTATGCCAAATTTGTTTGATCAGTGCAAAATTGCATATGCTATTCTTTTTGTTATTCCGTGCCAACACATGTGTATTTATCTAGGCATATATAGGCGGTGTGCTATTTAGTTGGCCGGTAATAAGTTCTTAAAAGCATCCTCCTTCAAGAGCCAAATTTTTGTAAAATTTAGAGTGAATAAATCTTTGTTCTATATACATGTAATGCTTGTCATCAACTTTTAGTTTCTTTTACCGGGAGTATTAGTTTCTTTTACAATTTAGAATTTGTTGTTTGTTTATTTCTTCTCATTAGATCGGAGTTCATTGGTTTGTTTGTTCCTTTTTATCAGTCATCTACCATGGAATGTTCTATACAAGTTTTTTGTTTTTTGTCCAAAGAGATATTTTCTCTCATGTGCTTTAATATGCACACATGGTTGCGCGTGCAGTATTAAAACCAGTTAATCATTCCTTTTTATGATGAATTTAAGAGTTTTTATCTTGAAAGTAGTCTTACGACATCTATTTTATTTTTAGACTAAAATTTTGAATTGTAGGGTCTATGCCAGTGATGTGATGGGCAATCAACTCATCTGTTGATTGGATTGGGAGTGGCATGAACAAAGTAAATGTGAAGAAAGCAAGCTTGGACGCTAGGTGGCGGCACCAACAGGGGAAGTGTCAGGCGTGAACCAAACATCTATGGCTTGTTGCTTAGAATCTTGCCGGTCTAGGCAAGGTTAGCTCTTGTCACGATGCAATGATTAACCTCTAAGAAATTCTTGCGTACATGTCTTTTAGTACTATTTTCCCATGGTCCATCTGTGTATGTCATTTCCATGATGCGGTGATTTTGATAATTTTTCTTAAAATCTACTTATTAGTTGTGGATATCTTCTCGAGAAATAAAAAAAGTATAATATAGGCAAGAATAAATATCAGAACTAACGCCATGGTGCTCATGTAAGTCTAGCCGTGGATTAAAAAGTTTACAATGTGAAGTTATTTTTTCTTATTGTACAGATTATAATCATTAATTTGTGTGATCCAGAATTTCGAAAAGTTATCTTAGCCTGTATAAAAATTAAAATTTCAAGTTAATGTTTAAGCTTCTAGGATGTTTACCGTAGCTGCCGAACGTTAACACTGAGCAAAATTGAGCTGAGCCAAAAATTAAGTTTTGAGTCGAGGGAAAGGGGTTTGTGTGTGAGAGACAAAAGAGAGACATGGTGAGACTGAGAGGTGGACCAGTTAATGATGATGATCATGTAACTTCAGATCAAGTTACTATCGAACCTCGTAGGTAAACCAGAGTGAGATCCACACCAGATTTGTACAGTAATCCTGTTCTGGAGGTCATGTTACTTGACCATGACGAACCTACGAACTATGAGGAAGCGATGATGAGCCTAGATTCCGCGAAATGGCTTGAGGCCATGAAATCTGAGATGAGATCCATGTATGAGAACAAAGTATGGACTTTGATTGACTTGCCCAATGATTGGCGAGCCATTAAGATTAAATGGATCTTCAAGAGGAAGACGGACACTGATAGTAGTGTTACTATCTACAAAGCTAGAATTGTCGCAAAAGGTTTTCGACAAGTTCAAGGTGTTGACTACAATGAGAGTTTCTCACTTGTATCTATGCTTAAGTCTGTCCGAATCATGTTAGCAATTGCCGCATTTTATGAAATCTAGCAAATGGATAAACAAAACTGCATTCCTTAATGGATTTATTAAAGAAGAGTTGTATATGATGCAACCAGAAGGTTTTGTCAATCCTAAAGGTGCTAACAAAATATGCAAGCTCCAGCAATCCATCTATGGACTGGTGCAAACATCTCGGAGTTGGAATATACGCTTTGATAAATTGATCAAAGGATATAGTTTTATACAGACTTGCGGTGAAGCCTGTATTTACAAGAAATGAGTGGGAGCACTACAGCATTTCTGATAAGTATATGTGTATGACATATTATTGATCGAAAATAATGTAGAATTATTTTGCAAAGCATAAAGGAGTGTTTGAAAGGAGTTTTTCAAAGAAAGACCTCGGAGAAGCTGCTTACATATTGAGCATCAAGATCTATAGAGATAGATCAAGACACTTGATAAGTTTTTTCAATGAGTACATACCTTGACAAGATTTTTTTGAAGTAGTTCAAAATGGAACAATCAAAGAAAGAGTTCTTGCCTGTGTTACAAGGTGTGAAATTGAGTAAGACTCAAAGCCCGACCATGGCAGAAGATAGAAAGAGAATGAAAGTCATTCCCTATGCCTTGGCCATAGGTTCTATAAAGTATGCCATGTTGTATACCAGATCTATTGTATACCCTACACTGATTTTGGCAAGGGAGTATAATAGTGATCTAGGAGTAGATCACTGGACAGCGGTCAAAATTATCCTTAGTGGAATAAGGATATGTTTCTCAATTATGGAGGTGACAAAAAGGATCGTCGTAAAGGGTTACGTCGATGCAAATTTTGACACTAATCCAGATGACTCTAAGTCTCAATCTGGATACATATTGAAAGTGGGAGCAATTAGCTAGAGTAGCTCCATGCAGAGCATTGTTGACATAGAAATTTGCAAAATACATACGGATCTGAATGTGACAGACCCGTTGACTAAACTTCTCTCATAAGCAAAACATGATCACACCTTAGTACTCTTTGGGTGTTAATCACATAGCGACGTGAACTGGATTATTGACTCTAGTAAACCCTTTGGGTGTTGGTCACATGACGATGTGAACTATGGGTGTTAATCACATGGTGATGTGAACTATTGGTATTAAATCACATGGTCATGTGAACTAGATTATTGACTCTAGTGCAAGTGGGAGACTGAAGGAAATATGCCCTAGAGGCAATAATAAAGTTATTATTTATTTCCTTATATCATGATAAATGTTTATTATTCATGCTAGAATTGTATTAACCGGAAACATAATACATGTGTGAATACATAGACAAAAAGAGTGTCACTAGTATGCCTCTACTTGACTAGCTCGTTAATCAAAGATGGTTATGTTTCCTAACCATGGACAAAGAGTTGTTATTTGATTAACGGGATCACATCATTAGGAGAATGATGTGATTGAGTTGACCCATTCCGTTAGCTTAGCACTCGATCGTTTAGTATGTTGCTACTGCTTTCTTCATGACTTATACATGTTCCTATGACTATGAGATTATGCAACTCCCGTTTACTAAAGGAACACTTTGTGTGCTACCAAACGTCACAACGTAACTGGGTGATTATAAAGGTTCTCTACAGGTGTCTCCAAAGGTACTTGTTGGGTTGGCGTATTTTGAGATTAGGATTTGTCACTCCGATTGTCGGAGAGGTATCTCTGGGCCCACTCGGTAATGCACATCACTATAAAGCCTTGCAAGCATTGCAGCTAATGAGTTAGTTGCGGGATGATGTGTTACAGAACGAGTAAAGAGACTTGCCGGTAATGAGATTGAACTATGTATTGAGATACCAACAATCGAATCTCGGGCAAGTAACATACCGATGACAAAGGGAACAAGGTATGTTGTTATGCGGTTTGACCGATAAAGATCTTCGTAGAATATGTAGGAGCCAATATGAGCATCCAGGTTCCGCTATTGGTTATTAACCGGAGACGTGTCTCGGTCATGTCTACATAGTTCTCGAACCCGTAGGGTCCGCACGCTTAACGTTACGATGACAGTTATATTATGAGTTTATAGGTTTTGATGTACCGAAGGTTGTTCAGAGTCCCGGATGTGATCACGGACATGACGAGGAGTCTCGAAATGGTCGAGACATGAAGATTGATATTGGAAGCCTATGTTTGGATATCGGAAGTGTCCCGGGTGAAATAGTGATTTTACCGGAGTACCGGAGGGGTTACCGGAACCCCCCGAAGGCTATTGGGCCTTATGGGCCCAAGTGGAGGAAGAGGAGAGGCGGCCAAGGGGCAGCCGCGCGCCCCTTCCCCCCCCCCCCAAGTCCTAATTGGACAAGGAGGGGGCGGCGCCCCCCTTTCCTTCCCCCTCTCTCCTCCTTCCCCCCAAGTCCTAATCCAACTAGGAAAAAGGAGGGGAGTCCTACTCCCGGTGGGAGTAGGACTCCTCCGGAGCGCCCTCTCCCCTGGCCGGCCGCACCCCCTTGCTCCTTTATATACGGGGGCAGGGGGGCACCCTAGAGACACAACAATTGATCATTGATCTCTTAGCCATGTGCGGTGCCCCCCTCCACCATAGTCCACCTCGATAATACTGTAGCGGTGCTTAGGCGAAGCCCTGCGTCGGTAGAACATCAACATCGTCACCACGCCATCATGCTGACGAAACTCTCCCTCAACACTTGGCTGGATCGGAGTTCGAGGGACGTCATCAGGCTGAACGTGTGCTGAACTAGGAGGTGTCGTACATTCGGCACTTGATCGGTCGGATCGTGAAGACGTACGACTACATCAACCACGTTGTGCTAACGCTTCCGCTTTCGGTCTACGAGGGTACGTGGACAACACTCTCCCCTCCCGTTGCTATGCATCACCAAGATCTTGCGTGTGCGTAGGAATTTTTTTGAAATTACTATGTTCCCCAACAAATACATGAACTCCTCAAACTATGGTCATCACCGGGAGTGGTCCCGATTATTGTCACTTCGGGGTTGCCGGATCATAACACATAGTAGGTGACTATAGACTTGCAAGATAGGATCAAGAACTCACATATATTCATGAAAACATAATAGGTTCAAATCTGAAATCATGGCACTCGGGCCCTAGTGACAAGCATTAAGCATAGCAAAGTCACAGCAACATCAATCTCAGAACATAGTGGATACTAGGGATCAAACACTAACAAAACTAACTCGATTACATGATAGATCTCATCCAACCCATCACCGTCCAGCAAGCCTACGATGGAATTACTCACGCACGGCGGTGAGCATCATGAAATTGGTGATGGAGGATGGTTGATGATGACGACGAGGACGAATCCCCCTCTCCGGAGCCCTGAACGGACTCCAGATCAACCCTCCCGAGAGGTTTTAGGGCTTGGCGGCGGCTCTCCATCGTATCTACTTTTCCAAACACTTTTACCCTTGTTTTGGACCCTAACTTGCATGATTTGAATGGAACTAACCCGGACTGACACTGTTTTCAGCAGAATTGCCATGATATTGTTTTATGTGCAGAAAACAAAAGTTCTCGGAATGACCTGAAACTCCACGGAACGTCAAGTTAAAAATAATAAAAAATCCTCGCCAAAGATGAAGACCAGGGGGCCCACACCCTATCCACGAGGGTGGGGGGCGCGCCCCCCCTACCTCGTGGGCCCCCTGGAGCTCCTCCGACGCCAACTCCAACTCTATATATTTGCTTTCAGGGAGAAAAAATAAAGGAGAAGAAATCATCGCGTTTTACGATACGGAGACACCGCCAAGCCCTAAAACCTCTCAGGAGGGCTGATCTGGAGTCCGTTCGGGGCTCCGGAGAGGGGGATTCGTCGCCGTCGTCATCATCAACCATTCTCCATCACCAATTTCATGATGCTCACCGCCGTGCGTGAGTAATTCCATCGTAGGCTTGCTGGACGGTGATGGGTTGGATGAGATCTATCATGTAATCGAGTTAGTTTTGTTAGGGTTTGATCCCTAGTATCCACTATGTTCTGAGATTGATGTTGCTATGACTTTGCTATGCTTAATGCTTGTCACCAGGGCCCGAGTGCCATGATTTCAGATCTGAACCTATTATGTTTTCATGAATATATGTGAGTTCTTGATCCTATCTTGCAAGTCTATAGTCACCTACTATGTGTTATGATCCGGCAACCCCGAAGTGACAATAATTGGGACCACTCCCGGTGATGACCATAGTTTGAGGAGTTCATGTATTCACTATGTGCTAATCCTTTATTCCAGTTCTCTATTAAAAGGAGGCCTTAATATCCCTTAGTTTCCATTAGGACCCCGCTTCAACAGGAGGGTAGGACAAAAGATGTCATGCAAGTTCTTTTCCATAAGCACGTATGACTATATTCGGAATACATGCCTACATTACATTGATGAATTGGAGCTAGTTCTGTGTCACCCTATGTTATGACTGTTACGTGATGAACCGCATCCGGCATAATTATCCATCACCGATCCAATGCCTACGAGCTTTCAATATACTGGTTTACGCTTATTTACTTTCTCGTTGCTATTGTTACAATCACTACAAAATACCAAAAATATTACTTTTGTTTTCTTTACTTTTGCTACCGTTACCACTACTATCATATTACTTTGCTACTAAACACTTTGCTGCAGATATTAAGTTATCAAGGTGTGGTTGAATTGACAACTCAGCTGCTAATACTTGAGAATATTCTTTGGCTCCCCTTGTGTCGAATCAATAAATTTGGGTTGAATACTCTACCCTCGAAAGCTGTTGCGATCCCCTATACTTGTGGGTTATCAAGACTAATTTCTGGCGCCGTTGCTGGGGAGCATAGCTCTATTCTTTGAGTCACTTGGGATTTATATCTGCTGGACACTATGAAGAACTTGAAAGACGAGAAAACAAAAATTTATCCCTCAACTACGAGGGGAGGTAAGGAACTGCCATCTAGCTCTGCACTTGATTCACCTTCTGTTATGAGTAAGCTTGCGACACCTAAACCTGCGTTTGCTATTCGTTCCGATATGTCGCATGTTATTGATGATTCCACTTCTGCTATGCATGATACTTATGATGAAACTACTTCTATGCCTGATAATACTGTGCCCCTTAGTGAATTTCTTGATGAACAAATTGCTAGGGCTAGAGAGAAAGAAATTATTGAATCTGATTATATTGATGAAATTGATGATGAAGAGAGGCCTGTTATTCCTGAGGGTTATGTTTTTGATTTGGAAGCTTTTGCAGCTATTTTAGCTTGCAGAGATAGTCGTGAACTTAAGAGGCTATTAATTAAATGGAGTAAAGAATCTCTTAGAGATAAAATGAAACCTGACCCTGCTTTTGCTACTTCACCTATTTGTGTTCCCAATAAGGATTATGAATTCTCTGTTGATCCTGATATAATTACTTTGGTTGAATCTGATCCTTTCCATGGTTATGAATCTGAAACTATTGTGGCACATCTTACTAAATTAAATGATATAGCCACCCTGTTCACTAATGATGAGAGATCTCGCTACTTTTATATACTTAAAATATTTCCGTTCTCATTAAAGGGTGATGCTAAGATATGGTTTAATTCTATTGAAACTGGTTGTGTGCGTAGTCCCCAGGATATGATTTATTACTTCTCTGCTAAATATTTCCCTGCTCATAAAAAACAAGCTGCTTTAAAGGAAATATAAAACTTTGTGCAAATTGAAGAAGAGAGTCTCCCACAAGCTTGGGGGAGGCTTCTCAAGTTACTTAATGCCTTGCCTGATCATCCTCTTAAGAAAAATGAAATACTTGATATATTTTATAATGGACTAACCGATGCTTCCAGAGATTACCTGGATAGTTGTGCTGGTTCTCTTTTCAGGGAAAGAACACCGGATGAAGCTGAAATTCTATTGAATAATATGTTGGCAAATGAAAATAATTGGGCACCTCCCGAGCCAGCTCCTACTCCGATTACTGAGCCTATTCCTAAACCAACTCCGAAGAAGAGAGGTGTTCTATTTCTCAGTCCTGAAGATATGCAAGAGGCAAAGAAATCTATGAAAGAAAAAGGTATTAAAGCTGAAGACGTTAAGAATTTACCTCCTATTGAAGAAATACATGGTCTTAATCTACCGCCTGTTGAAGAAACATATGATCTTGATCCATTATCTATTGAAGAACCTCCTAATCCCGATAACCCGACACAGGTAGTAAAGGTAAATTCTCTCTATAGATTTGATGAAGGTGATATTCCTCACTATAAGTCTGCTAGACAATGCTTTGATGAGTTTGATAATTTTATTGTCAAACAAGAAAATTTTAATGCTTATTTTGGTAGACAATTGAAATACGATTCCGATATGATTAAACACTTGGGTGATTATATGGCTAATATTAGAGGTGAACTAAAACTTGTTAGCAAACATGCTTCTATGGTTACCACTCAAGTAGAACAAGTACTTAAGGCTCAAAAAGAATTGCTCAACGAAATGAATAGTAAGAAAAATGATTATGCTGTTAGAGTGGCTACTAGAACTGGTAGAATGACTCGGGAACATTTGTATCCTGAAGGTCACCCTAAGAGAATTGAGCAAGATTCTCAGAGAAATAATATTGATGCACCTAGTTCTTCTAAAAGAAAGAAAAAGAAAAATGATAGGACTTTGCAAACTTCTAGTGAACTTATTGCTGAACCACCCGAGAATCCAAATGATATCTCTATGTCTGATGCTGAAACACAATCTGGTAATGAACATGAACCTAGTGAAAAGGTTAATGATGATGTTCATGATGATGCTCAACCTAGTAATGATAATGATGTAGAAGTTGAACCTGCTGTTGATCTTGATAACCCACAATCAAAGAATCAACGTTATGATAAGAGAGACTTTGTTGCAAGAAAACATGGTAAAGAAAGAGAACCATGGGTTCAGAAACACATGCCTTTTCCTCCCAAACCATCCAAGAAAAAGGAGGATGAGGATTTTGAGCACTTTGCTGAAATGATTAGACCTATCTTTTTGCGTATGCGATTGACTGACACGCTCAAAATGAATCCTTATGCTAAGTATATGAAAGATATTGTTACACATAAAAGAAAGATACCGGAAGCTAAAATTTCCACCATGCTTGCTAATTATACTTTTAAGGGTGGAATACCAAAGTAACTTGGAGATCCAGGAGTACCCACTATACCATGCTCCATTAAAAGAAATTATGTTAAAACTGCTTTATGTGATCTTGGAGCCGGTGTTAGTGTTATGCCTCTCTCTTTATATCGTAGACTTGATTTGAATAAGTTGACACCTACTGAAATATCTTTGCAAATGGCTGATAAATCAACTGCTATACCTGTCGATATTTGTGAGGATGTGCCTGTTGTGGTTGCAAACGTGACTATTTTAACAGACTTTGTTATTCTTGATATTCCAGAGGACGATAGTATGTCTATTATTCTTGGAAGACCTTTTCTTAATACCGCAGGGGCTGTTATTGATTGCAACAAAGGCAATGTCACTTTTCATGTTAATGGAAATGAGCATACGACACACTCTCCGAGGAAACAACCTCAAGTTCATAGTATCAACTCTATTGGAAAAATTCCATCGATTATATTTGGAGGTTTTGAATTTCCTCTTCCTATTGTCAAGAAGAAATATGATATTCTTATTATTGGGGATGTGCAACGAGTGTCTCCAACTAGCAACAATCCTAGGGGGAGTTTTGTTTGCAACTATTTTGATTTAGTTTGCATAAAGCATGGGACTGGGCATCCCGGTGACCAGCCATTTTCTCGTGAATGAGGAGCGGAGTCCACTCCTCTTGAGAATAACCCGCCTAACATGGAAGATAAGGGCAGCCCTAGTTGATACATGAGCTATTCGAGCATACAAAACAGAATGTTTATTTGAAGGTTTAGAGTTTGGCACATACAAATTTACTTGGAACGGCAGGTAAATACCGCATATAGGAAGGTATAGTGGACTCATATGGAATAACTTTGGGGTTTAAGGGATTGGATGCACAAGCGGTATTCCCGCTTAGTACAAGTGAAGGCTAGCAAAAGACTGGGAAGCGACCAACTAGAGAGTGACAACAGTCATGAACATGCATTAAAATTAATAAACATTGAATGCAAGCATGAGTAGGATATAATCCACCATGAACATAAATATCGTGAAGGCTATGTTGATTTGTTTCAACTACATGTGTGAACATGTGCCAAGTCAAGTCACTTAAATCATTCAAAGGAGGATACCACCCCATCATACCACATCACAACCATTTAATAGCATGTTGGCACGCAAGGTAAACCATTATAAATCATAGCTAATTAAGCATGGCATAAGCAACTATGATCTCTATTTGTCAATGCAAGCATGTTTATTCATAATAAGATGAATCAGGAACGATGAACTCATCATATTTACAAAAACAAGAGAGGTCGAGTTCATACCAGCTTTTCTCATCTTAGCCAGTCCATCATATATCATCATAATTGCCTTTCACTTGCATGACCGAACGATGTGAATAATAATAAGAGTGCATGTGCATTGGACTAAGATGGAATCTGCGAGCATTCAATAAACAGGAGAAGACAAGGCAATATGGGCTCTTGGTTAAATCAACAATAAAGCATATAAGAGCCACTTCAACAATTTAATCATGGTCTTCTCCTATCGACCCCAAAGAAAAGAAAAGAAATAAAACTATTTACACGGGAAAGCTCCCGACAAGCAAAAGAAGAACGGGAAATATTTTTGGGTTTTATTTTAATTATTACTACTACAACAAGAATAGTAAACTAGCTGGAAGCTATTACTAATTTTTTTTGGTTTTTCATAAGGTTTAACAAACACACAAGAAGAAAGCAGGACAAAGAAAATAAAGTAACATGGATATTACAGTGAAAGAGTATGAGCACCGACATCTAGCAATGAGTGTGTGAACATAAATGTAATGTCGGTGGGAAATACGTACTCCCCCAAGCTTAGGCTTTTGGTCTAAGTTGGTTTATTGCCACAGATGGTTTGCCGGATACCCATAGTTGTAGCTGCGGTCGTACTGAGATGCAGCGGCTATATATCGCCTCCTGAGCTGCAGCGTGGCGTCGAGCTGCCTCCGCCCTCCTCTCGTACTCATCTGCCTCCTCTATGGTAATAACATATCTTCCTTTTGCCTGATAATAAAAGAAGGCAGGAGCAGGGAGAGTAATACGGACAACACGCCGTTTGTCAAAGATTAGTCAATACTGGAGAGGTGATTCATTCCTCTCGATAAACTGATGGTAGACCATAGAATTACAGTCTAAATAAGTAGGAGACAACTCCATATCATCCTCACGAATGTCCACATCGAGATAATCAGCTAAGCGGGTTGCATAAATTCCTCCAAAGAAATCTCCATTAAATCTATTATGATGCAACCTACGTGCAACAATGGCTCCCGTATTATAAGATTGGTCTCCTAACCCAACACTCCTAAGAATACTGAGCTCAGGCACACACATATGACATGCTTCATCCTTACCATTTATGCACCTACCTATGAAGAGAGCAAAATAATGTATAGCAGGAAAGTGAATGCTCCCTATGGTAGCTTGTGCTATATCTCTAGATTCCCCTACGGTTATACCATCAAGAAAGTCTCTAAATTCAAATTTACAGGGATCACTAGCACTACCTCATTGTGGAAGTTTGCAAGCAGAAGTAAGATCCTCTAAGTCCATGGTATAAGATTTTTCATAAAGATCAAACATGACAGTTGGAGAATTACGTGAAGATGAAAATTCAAACCTCCTCACAAATGAGCTAGTGAGATGATGGTACTGGGGGCATTTGTCTGCCTCAAAGCTCACAAGATCGGCGTTACGCAAATATGCGTTAAACTCCTCTTTGATTCCCGCTCGATCCATAAAATTTTCTGAAGGCCATTCACAAGGACGCACTGGAGCATCCCTTGGTGGCTCATCATCAGCGTCACGCATTGCAAGCCTGGGTCCTTGCTTCCTTGAAGAACCACCTTGGAACATTTTCCTAAACATATTTCTTCCTCTGAAAAATTTCTGAAATTTTTAGTAACTTCAAACAAAAGTGAACCAAGCTCAACAAAATTGATAGCAACTACTCCTACAAGTGCCTAGAGGATATATCATGCATTAGAACTACTTGGAACCATATAAATTTGACATGCAAGCTCAAGAACATGGTCACCTAGGCAGCAAAAAATTGCAATGAATAAAGCACTAGAGCAAAAACTAATTGGACCAATGGAGGAGTTACATACCAAGGAACAATCTCCCCAAGCAGTTTTGTGAGAGGTGCTTTGAGCAAGGAGATAGAAAATCACAGCAAAGTGAGCTAGAACTCGTGCTTGAGCTAGATATTCGTGTTTGTGGGAGGAAGAAGAAGTGGATGGGTGCAGGAATAAGTGGAGGAGGGCCACCATGGGCCCACGAGGCAGGGGGCGCGCCTTGGGGGGTAGGGCGCGCCCTCCACCCTCATGCCCAGGTGGTTGACCCCCCTGCGGTGTTCTCAGTTCCATAAATCCTCAAATATTCTAGAAAAAAATCATATTTCATTTTCAGGGCATTTGGAGAACTTTTATTTTTGGGGTATTTTTATATGGCACAGATAAATCAGAAAACAGACAGAAAAATACTATTTTTACTTTATTTCAACTAAATAATAGAAAATATAAAGAGGGTACAGAAGGTTGTGCCTTCTAGTTTCATCCATCTCATGCTCATCAAAAAGGAATCCACTAACACGGTTGATCAGGTCTTGTTAACAAACTCATTCCGAATAACATGAAATCGGAGAAATTTCGAATAACACTATGTTACCTCAACGGGGATATGCACATCTCCAATAATAAGAATATCATATTTCTTCTTGACAGTAGGAAGAGGAAATTCAAAACCTCCAAATATAATCGATGGAATTTTTCCAATATAGTTGATACTATGAACTTGAGGTTGTTTCCTCGAAAAGTGCACCGTATGCTCATTACCATTAACATGAAAAGTGACATTGCCTTTGTTGCAATCAATAACAGCACCTGCAGTATTCCAAAACGGTCTTCCAAGAATAATAGACATACTATCGTCCTCGGGAATATCAAGAATAACAAAGTTCGTTAAAATAGTAACGTTTGCAACCACAACAGGCACATCCTCACAAATAGCAATAGGTACAGCAGTTGATTTATCAGCCATTTGCAAAGATATTTCAGTAGGTGTCAACTTATTCAAATCAAGTCTACGATATAAAGAGAGAGGCATAACACTAACACCGGCCCCAAGATCACATAAAGTAGTTTTAACATAATTTCTTTTAATGGAGCATGGTATAGTAGGTACTCCTGGATCTCCAAGTTTCTTTGGTATTCCACCCTTAAAAGTATAATTAGCAAGCATGGTGGAAATTTCAGCTTCCGGTATCTTTCTCTTATTAGTAACAATTTCTTTCATATACTTAGCATAGGTATTCATTTTGAGCATATCAGTTAATCGCATACGCAGAAAGATAGGTCTAATCATTTCGGCAAAGCGCTCAAAATCCTCATCATCCTTTTTCTTGGATGGTTTGGGAGGAAAAGGCATGGGTTTCTGAACCCATGGTTCTCTTTCTTTACCATGTTTCCTAGCAAAAAAGTCTCTCTTATCATAACGTTGATTCTTTGATTGTGGGTTATCAAGATCAACAGCAGGTCCAATCTCTACATCATTATCATTACTAGGTTGAGCATCATCATGAACATCATCATTAACATTTTCACTAGGTTCATGTTCATTACCAGATTGTGTTTTAGCATCAGACATAGAGATATCATTGGGATTTTCAGGTGGTTCAGCAATAGGTTCACTAGAATTTTGCAAAGTCCTGTCATTTTTCTTTTTGTTCCTTTTAGAAGAACTAGGTGCATCAATATTATTTCTCTGAGAATCTTGCTCAATTCTCTTAGGGTGGCCTTCATGATACAAAGGTTCCTGAGTCATTCTAACAGTTCTAGTAGCCACTCTAACAACATAATCATTTTTCTTACTATTCATTTCATTGAGCAAATCATTTTGAGATTTAAGTACTTGTTCTACTTGAGTGGTAACCATAGAAGCATGTTTGTTAACGAGTTTAAGTTCACCTCTAACATTAGCCATATAATTGTTGGGGAACGTAGTAATTTCAAAAAAATTCCTACGCACACGCAAGATCATGGTGATGCATAGCAACAAGAGGGGAGAGTGTGATCTACATACCCTTGTAGACCGACAGCGGAAGTGTTAGCACAACGCGGTTGATGTAGTCGTACGTCTTCACGGCCCGACCGATCAAGCACCGAAATTACAACACCTCCGAGTTCTAGCACACGCTCAGCTCGATGACGATCCCCGGACTCCGATCCAGCAAAGTGTCGGGGAAAAGTTCCGTCAGCATGACGGCGTGGTGACGATCTTGATGTACTACCGTCGCAGGGCTTCGCCTAAGCACCGCTACAATATTATCGAGGATTATGGTGGAAGGGGGCACCGCACACGGCTAAGAATATGATCACGTGGATCAACTTGTGTCTAGGGGTGCCCCCTGCCCCCGTATATAAAGGATCAAGGGGAGGAGGCCGGCCGGCCCCTATGGCGCGCCAAGGAGTCCTCCTCCTCCTAGTAGGAGTAGGACTCCTACTAGGAGGGGGAAAGAAGTGGGGAGGGAGAAGGAAAGGGGGGCGCCGCCCCCCTCTCCTAGTCCAATTCGGACCAGGGGGAGGCGCGCGGCCCACCCTGGCTGCCCCTCTCTCTCTCCACTAAGGCCCATATGGCCCATTACTTCTCCCGGGGGGGGGGGTTCCGGTAACCCTCCGGCTCTCCGGTTTTCTCCGAAATCACCCGGAACACTTCCGGTGTCCGAATATAGCCGTCCGATATATCAATCTTTATGTCTCGACCATTTCGAGACTCCTCTTCATGTCCGTGATCACATCCGGGACTCCGAACTAACTTCGGTACATCAAAACTCATAAACTCATAATATAACTGTCATCGAAACCTTAAGCGTGCGGACCCTACGGGTTCGAGAACAATGTGGACATGACCGAGACACGTCTCCGGTCAATAACCAATAGCGGAACCTGGATGCTCATATTGGCTCCTACATATTCTACGAAGATCTTTATCGGTCAGACCGCATAACAACATACGTTGTTCCCTTTATCATCGGTATGTTACTTGCCCGAGATTCGATCGTCGGTATCTTAATACCTAGTTCAATCTCATTACCGGCAAGTCTCTTTACTCGTTTCGTAATACATCATCTAAGTAAAATTACGTGAAGATGAAAATTCTCTAAGTCCATGGTATAAGATTTTTCATAAAGATCAAACATGACAGTTGGAGAATTACGTGAAGATGAAAATTCAAACCTCCTCACAAATGAGCTAGTGAGATGATGGTACTGGGGGCATTTGTCTGCCTTAAAGCTCACAAGATCGGTGTTACGCAAATATGCGTTAAACTCCTCTTTGATTCCCGCTCGATCCATAAAATTTTCTGAAGGCCATTCACAAGGACGCACTGGAGCATCCCTTGGTGGCTCCTCATCAGCGTCACGCATTGCAAGCCTGGGTCCTTGCTTCCTTGAAGAACCACCTTGGAACATTTTCCTAAACATATTTCTTCCTCTGAAAAATTTCTGAAATTTTTAGTAACTTCAAACAAAAGTGAACCAAGCTCAATAAAATTGATAGCAACTACTCCTACAAGTGCCTAGAGGATATATCATGCATTAGAACTACTTGGAACCATATAAATTTGACACGCAAGCTCAAGAACATGGTCACCTAGGCAGCAAAAAATTGCAATGAATAAAGCACTAGAGCAAAAACTAATTGGACCAATGGAGGAGTTACATACCAAGGAACAATCTCCCCAAGCAGTTTTGTGAGAGGTGCTTTGAGCAAGGAGATCGAAAATCACAGCAAAGTGAGCTAGAACTCGTGCTTGAGCTAGATATTCGTGTTTGTGGGAGGAAGAAGAAGTGGATGGGTGCAGGAATAAGTGGAGGAGGGCCACCATGGGCCCACGAGGCAGGGGGGCGCGCCCTGGGGGGTAGGGCGCGCCCTCCACCCTCGTGGCTAGGTGGTTGACCCCCCTGCTGTGTTCTCAGTTCCATAAATCCTCAAAGATTCTAGAAAAAATCAAATTTCATTTTCAGGGCATTTGGAGAACTTTTATTTTTGGGGTATTTTTATATTGCACAGATAAATCAGAAAACAGACAGAAAAATACTATTTTTACTTTATTTCAACTAAATAACAGAAAATAGAAAGAGGGTACAGAAGGTTGTGCCTTCTAGTTTCATCCATCTCATGCTCATCAAAAAGGAATCCACTAACAAGGTTGATCAGGTCTTGTTAACAAACTCATTCCGAATAACATGAAACCGGAGAAATTTCGAATAACACTATGTTACCTCAACGGGGATATGCACATCCCCAATAATAAGAATATCATATTTCTTCTTGACGGTAGGAAGAGGAAATTCAAAACCTCCAAATATAATCGATGGAATTTTTCCAATATAGTTGATACTATGAACTTGCGGTTGTTTCCTCGGAAAGTGCATCGTATGCTCATTACCATTAACATGAAAAGTGACATTGCCTTTGTTGCAATCAATAACAGCACCTGCAGTATTTCAAAATGGTCTTCCAAGAATAATAGACATACTATCGTCCTCGGGAATATCAAGAATAACAAAGTCTGTTAAAATAGTAATGTTTGCAACCACAACAGGCACATCCTCACAAATACCAATAGGTATAGCAGTTGATTTATCAGCCATTTGCAAAGATATTTCAGTAGGTGTCAACTTATTCAAATCAAGTCTACGATATAAAGAGAGAGGCATAACACTAACACCGGCCCCAAGATCACATAAAGCAGTTTTAACATAATTTCTTTTAATGGAGCATGGTATAGTAGGTACTCCTGGATCTCCAAGTTTCTTTGGTATTCCACCCTTAAAAGTATAATTAGCAAGCATGGTGGAAATTTCAGCTTCCGGTATCTTTCTCTTATTAGTAACAATTTCTTTCATATACTTAGCATAGGGATTCATTTTGAGCATATCAGTTAATCGCATACACAGAAAGATAGGTCTAATCATTTCGGCAAAGCGCTCAAAATCCTCATCATCCTTTTTCTTGGATGGTTTGGGAGGAAAAGGCATGGGTTTCTGAACCCATGGTTCTCTTTCTTTACCATGTTTCCTAGCAAAAAAGTCTCTCTTATCATAACGTTGATTCTTTGATTGTGGGTTATCAAGATCAACAGCAGGTCCAATCTCTACATCATTATCATTACTAGGTTGAGCATCATCATGAACATCATCATGAACATTTTCACTAGGTTCATGTTCATTACCAGATTGTGTTTTAGCATCAGACATAGAGATATCATTGGGATTTTCAGGTGGTTCAGCAATAGGTTCACTAGAATTTTGCAAAGTCCTGTCATTTTTCTTTTTGTTCCTTTTAGAAGAACTAGGTGCATCAATATTATTTCTCTGAGAATCTTACTCAATTCTCTTAGGGTGGCCTTCATGATACAAAGGTTCCTGAGTCATTCTAACAGTTCTAGTAGCCACTCGAACAACATAATCATTTTTCTTACTATTCATTTCATTGAGCAAATCATTTTGAGATTTAAGTACTTGTTCTACTTGAGTGGTAACCATAGAAGCATGTTTGCTAACGAGTTTAAGTTCACCTCTAACATTAGCCATATAATTGTTGGGGAACGTAGTAATTTCAAAAAAATTCCTACGCACACGCAAGATCATCGTGATGCATAGCAACGAGAGGGGAGAGTGTGATCTACGTACCCTTGTAGACCGACAGCGGAAGCGTTAGCACAACGCGGTTGATGTAGTCGTACATCTTCACGGCCCGACTGATCAAGCACCGAAACTACGGCACCTCCGAGTTCTAGCACACGTTCAGCTCGATGATGATCCCTGGACTCCGATCCAGCAAAGTGTTGGGGAAAAGTTCCGTCAGCACGACGGCGTGGTGACGATCTTGATGTACTACCGTCGCAGGGCTTCGCCTAAGCACCGCTACAATATTATCGAGGATTATGGTGGAAGGGGGCACTACACACAGCTAAGAATATGATCACGTGGATCAACTTGTGTCTAGGGGTGCCCCCTGCCCCCGTATATAAAGGATCAAGGGGAGGAGGCCGGCCGGCCCCTATGGCGCGCCAAGGAGGAGTCCTCCTCCTAGTAGGAGTAGGACTCCTACTAGGAGGGGGAAAGAAGTGGGGAGGGAGAAGGAAAGGGGGGCGCCGCCCCCCTCTCCTAGTCCAATTCGGACCAGGGGGGAGGCGCTGGCCCACCCTGGCTGCCCCTCTCTCTCTCCACTAAGGCCCATATGGCCCATTACTTCTCCCGGGGGGGGGGGGTCCAGTAACCCTCCGGCTCTCCGGTTTTCTCCGAAATCACCCGGAACACTTCCGGTGTCCGAATATAGCCGTCCAATATATCAATCTTTATGTCTCGACCATTTCGAGACTCCTCGTCATTCCGTGATCACATCCGGGACTCCGAACTAACTTCGGTACATCAAAACTCATAAACTCATCATATAACTGTCATCGAAACCTTAAGCGTGCGGACCCTACCAGTTCGAGAACAATGTGGACAAGACCGAGACATGTCTCCGGTCAATAACCAATAGCGGAACCTGGATGCTCATATTGGCTCCTACATATTCTACGAAGATCTTTATTGGTCAGACCGCATAACAACATACGTTGTTCCCTTTGTCATCGGTATGTTACTTGCCCGAGATTTGATCGTCGGTATCTTAATACCTAGTTCAATCTCGTTACCAGCAAGTCTCTTTACTCGTTTCGTAATACATCATCTTGCAACTAACTCATTAGTTGTAATGCTTGCAAGGCTTATGTGATGTGCATTACCGAGAGGGCCCAGAGATACCTCTCCGACAATCGGAGTGACAAATCCTAATCTCGAAATACGCCAACGCAACATTCACCTTTGGAGACACCTGTAGAGCTCCTTTATAATCACCCAGTTACGTTGTGACGTTTGCTAGCACACAAAGTGTTCCTCCGGTAAACGAGAGTTGCATAATCTCATAGTCATAGGAACATGTATAAGTCATGAAGAAAGCAATAGCAACATACTAAACGATCGGGTGCTAAGCTAATGGAATGGGTCATGTCAATCACATCATTCTCCTAATGATGTGATCCCATTAATCAAATGACAACACATGTCTATGGTTAGGAAACATAACCATCTTCGATTAACGAGCTAGTCAAGTAGAGGCATACTAGTGACGTTTGGTTTGTCTATGTATTCACACAAGTATTATGTTTCCGGATAATATAATTCTAGCATGAATAATAAACATTTATCATGATATAAGGAAATAAAATAATAACATTATTATTGCCTCTAGGGCATATTTCCTTCAGTCTCCCACTTGCACTAGAGTTAATAATCTAGATTACACAGTAATGATTCTAACACCCATGGAGCTTTGGTGCTGATCATGTTTTGCTCGTGGAAGAGGCTTAGTCAACGGGTCTGCTACATTCAGATCCGTATGTATCTTCCAAATCTCTATGTCTCCCACCTGGACTAGATCCCGGATGGAATTGAAGCGTCTCTTGATGTGCTTGGTTCTCTTGTGAAATCTGGATTCCTTTGCCAAGGCAATTGCACCAGTATTGTCACAAAAGATTTTCATTGGACCCGATGCACTAGGTATGACACCTAGATCGGATATGAACTCCTTCATCCAGACTACTTCGTTTGTTGCTTCCGAAGCAGCTATGTACTCCGCTTCACATGTAGATCCCGCCACAACGCTTTGTTTAGAACTGCACCAACTAACAACTCCACCGTTTAATGTAAACACGTATCCGGTTTGTGATTTAGAATCGTCCGGATCAATGTCAAAGCTTGCATCAACGTAACCATTTACGATGAGCTCTTTGTCACCTCCATATATGAGAAACATATCCTTAGTCCTTTTCAGGTATTTCAGGATGTTCTTGACCGCTGTCCAGTGATCCACTCCTGGATTACTTTGGTACCTCCCTGCTAGACTTATAGCAAGACACACATCAGGTCTGGTACACAGCATTGCATACATGATAGAGCCTATGGCTGAAGCATAGGGAACATCTTTCATTTTCTCTCTATCTTCTGCATTGGTCGGACTTTGAGTCTTACTCAATTTCACACCTTGTAACACAGGCAAGAATCCTTTCTTTGCGTGATCCATTTTGAACTTCTTCAAAACTTTGTCAAGGTATGTGCTTTGTGAAAGTCCAATTAAGCGTCTCGATCTGTCTCTATAGATCTTGATGCCCAATATGTATGCAGCTTCACCGAGGTCTTTCATTGAAAAACTTTTATTCAAGTATCCTTTTATGCTATCCAGAAATTCTATATTATTTTCGATTAGTAATATGTCATCTACATATAATATCAGAAATGCTACAGAGCTCCCACTCACTTTCTTGTAAATACAGGCTTCTCCAAAAGTCTGTATAAAACCAAATGCTTTGATCACACTATCAAAGCGTTTATTCCAACTCCGAGAGGCTTGCACCAGTCCATAAATGGATCGCTGGAGCTTGCACACTTTGTTAGCTCCCTTTCGATCGACAAAACCTTCCGGCTGCATCATATACAACTCTTCTTGCAGAAATCCATTCAGGAATGCAGTTTTGACATCCATTTGCCAAATTTCATAATCATAAAATGCGGCAATTGCTAACATGATTCGGACAGACTTAAGCATCGCTACGGGTGAGAAGGTCTCATCGTAGTCAATCCCTTGAACTTGCCAAAAACCTTTTGCGACAAGTCGAGCTTTGTAGACAATAACATTACCGTCAGCGTCAGTCTTCTTCTTGAAAATCCATTTATTCTCAATTGCTTGCCGATCATTGGGCAAGTCAACCAAAGTCCATACTTTGTTCTCATACATGGATCCCAGCTCAGATTTCATGGCTTCAAGCCATTTTGCAGAATCTGGGCTCACCATCGCTTCTTCATAGTTCGTAGGTTCATCATGATCTAGTAGCATGACTTCCAGAACAGGATTACCGTACCACTCTGGCGCGGATCTTACTCTGGTTGATCTACGAGGTTCAGTAGTATCTTGTTCTGAAGTTTCATGATCATTATCATTAGCTTCCTCACTAATTGGTCTAGGTGTCACAGAAACTGGTTTCTGTGATGTACTACTTTCCAATAAGGGAGCAGGTACAGCTACCACGTCAAGTTCTACTTTCCTCCCACTCACTTCTTTCGAGAGAAACTCCTTCTCTAGAAAGTTTCCGAATTTAGCAACAAAAATCTTGCCTTCGGATCTGTGATAGAAGGTGTATCCAATAGTTTCCTTTGGATATCCTATGAAGACACATTTCTCCGATTTGGGTTCGACCTTATCAGGTTGAAGCTTTTTCACATAAGCATCGCAGCCCCAAACTTTCAGAAACGACAACTTTGGTTTCTTGCCAAACCACAGTTCATAAGGTGTCCTCTCAACGGATTTTGATGGTGCCCTATTTAACGTGAATGTGGCCGTCTCTAGAGCATATCCCCAAAACGATAGCGGTAAATCAGTAAGAGACATCATAGATCGCACCATATCCAGTAAAGTACGATTACGACGTTCGAACACACCATTACGCTGTGGTGTTCCGGGTGGCGTGAGTTGCGAAACTATTCCACATTGTTTCAAATGTACACCAAACTCATAACTCAAATATTCTCCTCCACGATCAGATCGTAGGAATTTTATTTTCTTGTTATGATGATTTTCAACTTCACTCTGAAATTCTTTGAACTTTTCAAACGTTTCAGACTTGTGTTTCATTAAGTAGATATACCCATATCTGCTTAAGTCATCTGTGAAGGTGAGAAAATAATGATATCCGCCACGAGCCTCAACATTCATCGGACCACATACATTTGTATGTATGATTTCCAACAAATCTGTTGCTCTCTCCATAGTACCGGAGAATGGTGTTTTGTCATCTTACCCATAAGGCACAGTTCGCAAGTACCAAGTGATTCATAATCAAGTGGTTCCAAAAGCCCATCAGTATGGAGTTTCTTCATGCGCTTTACACCAATATGACCCAAACAGCAGTGCCACAAATAAGTTGCACTATCATTATCAACTCTGCATCTTTTGGCTTCAACGCTATGAATATGTGTGTCACTACTATCGAGATTTAATAAGAATAGACCACTCTTTAAGGGTGCATGACCATAAAAGATATTACTCATATAAATAGAACAACCATTATTCTCTGATTTAAATGAATAACCGTCTCGCATCAAACAAGATCCAGATATAATGTTCATGCTTAACGCTGGCACCAAATAACAATTATTTAGGTCTAATACTAATCCCGAAGGTAGATGTAGAGGTAGCGTGCCGACTACGATCACATCGACTTTGGAACCATTTCCCACGCGCATCATCACCTCGTCCTTAGCCAATCTCCGCTTGATCCGTAGTCCCTGTTTCGAGTTGCAAATATTAGCAACAGAACCAGTATCAAATACCCAGGTGCTACTGCGAGCATTAGTAAGGTACACATCAATAACATGTATATCACATATACCTTTGTTCACCTTGCCATCCTTCTTATCCGCCAAATACTTGGGGCAGTTCCGCTTCCAATGACCAGTCTGCTTGCAGTAGAAGCACTCAGTTTCAGGCTTAGGTCCAGGTTTGGGTTTCTTCTCTTGAGTAGCAACTTGCTTGCTGTTCTTTTTGAAGTTCCCCTTCTTCTTCCCTTTGCCCTTTTTCTTGAAACTAGTGGTCTTGTTGACCATCAACACTTGATGCTCCTTCTTGATTTCTACCTCCGCAGCTTTCAGCATTGCGAAGAGCTCGGGAATAGTCTTATTCATCCCTTGCATATTATAGTTCATCACGAAGCTCTTGTAGCTAGGTGGTAGTGATTGGAGAATTCTGTCAATGACGCAATCATCTGGAAGATTAACTCCCAATTGAATCAAGTGATTATTATACCCAGACATTTTGGGTATATGCTCACTGACAGAACTGTTCTCCTCCATCTTGTAGTTATAGAACTTATTGGAGACTTCATATCTCTCAATCAGGGCATTTGCTTGAAATATTAACTTCAACTCCTGGAACATCTCATATGCTCCATGACGTTCAAAATGTCGTTGAAGTCCCGATTCTAAGCCGTAAAGCATGGCACACTGAACTATCGAGTAGTCATCAACTTTGCTCTGCCAGACGTTCATAACATCTGGTGTTGCTCCAGCAGCACGCCTGGCACCCAGCGGTGCTTCCAGGACGTAATTCTTCTATGCAGCAATGAGGATAATCCTCAAGTTACGGACCCAGTCCGTATAATTGCTACCATCATCTTTCAACTTTGCTTTCTCAAGGAACGCATTAAAATTCAACGGAACAACAGCACGGGCCATCTATCTACAATCAAACATAAACAAGTAAGATACTATCAGGTACTAAGTTCATGATAAATTTAGGTTCAATTAATTATATTACTAAAGAACTCCCACTTAGATAGACATCCCTCTAATCCTCTAAGTGATTACGTGATCCAAATCAACTAAACCATGTCCGATCATCACGTGAGATGGAGCAGTTTCATTGGTGAACATCGCTATGTTGATCATATCTACTATATGATTCACGCTCAACCTTTCGGTCTCTGTGTTCCGAGGCCATATCTGTATATGCTTGGCTCGTCAAGTATAACCTGAGTATTCTGCGTGTGCAACAGTTTTGCACCCGTTGTATTTGAACGTAGAGCCTATCACACCCGATCATCACGTGGTGTCTCGGCACGAAGAACTTTTGCAACGGTGCATACTCAGGGAGAACACTTCTTGATAATTAGTGAGAGATCATCTTAAAATGCTACCGTCAATCAAAGCAAGATAAGATGCATAAAAGATAAACATCACATGCAATCAATATAAGTGATATGATATGGCCATCATCATCTTGTGCTTGTGATCTCCATCTTTGAAGCACCGTCGTGATCACCATCGTCACCGGCGCGACACCTTGATCACCATCGTAGCATCGTTGTCGTCTCGCCAATCTTATGCTTCCACGACTATCGCTACCGTTTACTAATAAAGTAAAGCATTACAGCGCAATTGCATTGCATACAATAAAGCGACAACCATATGGATCCTGCCAGTTGCCGATAACTTGGTTACAAAACATGATCATCTCATACAATAAAATTCAGCATCATGTCTTGACCATATCACATCACAACATGCCCTGCAAAAACAAGTTAGACGTCCTCTACTTTGTTGTTGCAAGTTTTACGTGGCTGCTACGGGCTTAAGCAAGAACCAATCTTACCTACGCATCAAAACCACAACGATAGTTTGTCAAGTTAGTGCTGTTTTAACCTTCGCAAGGACCGGGCGTAGCCACACTCGGTTCAACTAAAGTTGGAGAAACTGTCACCCGCTAGCCACCTTTGTGAAAAGCACGTCGGGAGAACCGGTCTCGCGTAAGCGTACGCGTAATGTCGGTCCGGGACGCTTCGTCCAACAATACTGCTGAACCAAAGTATGACATGCTGGTAAGCAGTATGACTTATATCGCTCACAACTCACTTGTGTTCTACTCGTGCATATAACATCAACACATAAAACCTAGGCTCTGATACCACTATTGGGGAATGTAGTAATTTCAAAAAAATTCCTACGCACACGCAAGATCATGGTGATGCATAGCAACAAGAGGGGAGAGTGTGATCTACATACCCTTGTAGACCGACAGCGGAAGCGTTAGCACAACGCGGTTGATGTAGTCGTATGTCTTCACGACCCGACCAATCAAGCACCGAAACTACGACACCTCTGAGTTCTAGCACACGTTCAGCTCGATGACGATCCCCGGACTCCGATCCAGCAAAGTGTCGGGGAAAAGTTCCGTCAGCACGATGGTGTGGTGACGATCTTGATGTACTACCGTTGCAGGGCTTCGCCTAAGCACCGCTACAATATTATTGAGGATTATGGTGGAAGGGGGCACCGCACACGACTAAGAATATGATCACGTGGATCAACTTGTGTCTAGGGGTGCCCCCTGCCCCCGTATATAAAGGATCAAGGGGAGGAGGCCGGCCGGCCCCTATGGCGCGCCAAGGAGGAGTCGCCCCTATGGCGCGCCAAGGAGGAGGGGGAAAGAAGTGGGGAGGGAGAAGGATAGGGGGCACCGCCCCCCCTCTCCTAGTCCAATTTGGACCAGGGGGGAGGAGGCGCACGGCCCACCCTGGCTGCCCCTCTCTCTCTCCACTAAGGCCCATATGGCCCATTACTTCTCCCGGGGGGTTCCGGCAACCCTCCGGCTCTCCGGTTTTCTCCGGTGTCCGAATATAGCCGTCCAGTATATCAATCTTTATGTCTCAACCATTTCGAGACTCCTCGTCATGTCCGTGATCACATCCAGGACTCCGAACTAACTTCGGTACATCAAAACTCATAAACTCATAATATAACTATATCGAAACCTTAAGCGTGCGGACCCTACGGGTTCGAGAACAATGTATACATGACCGAGACACGTCTCTGGTCAATAACCAATAGCGGAACCTGGATGCTCATATTGGCTCCTACATATTCTACGAAGATCTTTATCGGTCAGACCGCATAACAACATACGTTGTTCCCTTTATCATCGGTATGTTACTTGCCCGAGATTCGATCGTCGGTATCCTAATACCTAGTTCAATCTCATTACCGGCAAGTCTCTTTACTCGTTTCGTAATACATCATCTAAGTAAAATTACGTGAAGATGAAAATTCTCGAAGTCCATGGTATAAGATTTTTCATAAAGATCAAACATGACAGTTGGAGAATTACGTGAAGATGAAAATTCAAACCTCCTCACAAATGAGCTAGTGAGATGATGGTACTGGGGGCATTTGTCTGCCTCAAAGCTCACAAGATCGGTGTTACGCAAATATGCGTTAAACTCCTCTTTGATTCCCGCTCGATCCATAAAATTTTCTGAAGGCCATTCACAAGGACGCACTGGAGCATCCCTTGGTTGCTCCTCATCAGCGTCACGCATTGCAAGCCTGGGTCCTTGCTTCCTTGAAGAACCACCTTGGAACATTTTCCTAAACATATTTCTTCCTCTGAAAAATTTCTGAAATTTTTAGTAACTTCAAACAAAAGTGAACCAAGCTCAACAAAATTGATAGCAACTACTCCTACAAGTGCCTAGAGGATATATCATGCATTAGAACTACTTGGAACCATATAAATTTGACATGCAAGCTCAAGAACATGGTCACCTAGGCAGCAAAAAATTGCAATGAATAAAGCACTAGAGCAAAAACTAATTGGACCAATGGAGGAGTTACATACCAAGGAACAATCTCCCCAAGCAGTTTTGTGAGAGGTGCTTTGAGCAAGGAGATCGAAAATCACAGCAAAGTGAGCTAGAACTCGTGCTTGAGCTAGATATTCGTGTTTGTGGGAGGAATAAGAAGTGGATGGGTGCAGGAATAAGTGGAGGAGGGCCACCATGGGCCCACGAGGCAGCGGGCGCGCCCTGGGGGGGAGGGCGCGCCCTCCACCTCGTGCCCAGATGGTTGACCCCCCTACTGTGTTCTCAGTTCCATAAATCCTCAAATATTATAGAAAAAATCATATTTCATTTTCAGGGCATTTGGAGAACTTTTATTTTTGGGGTATTTTTATATTGCACAGATAAATCAGAAAACAGACAGAAAAAATACTATTTTTACTTTATTTCAACTAAATAACAGAAAATAGAAAGAGGGTACAGAAGGTTGTGCCTTCTAGTTTCATCCATCTCATGCTCATCAAAAAGGAATCCACTAACAAGGTTGATCAGGTCTTGTTAACAAACTCATTCCGAATAACATGAAACCGGAGAAATTTCGAATAACACTATGTTACCTCAACGGGGATATGCACATCCCCAATAATAAGAATATCATATTTCTTCTTGACGGTAGGAAGAGGAAATTTAAAACCTCCAAATATAATCGATGGAATTTTTCCAATATAGTTGATACTATGAACTTGAGGTTGTTTCCTCGAAAAGTGCACCGTATGCTCATTACCATTAACATGAAAAGTGACATTGCCTTTGTTGCAATCAATAACAGCACCTGCAGTATTTCAAAACGGTCTTCCAAGAATAATAGACATACTATCGTCCTCGGGAATATCAAGAATAACAAAGTCTGTTAAAATAGTAACGTTTGCAACCACAACAGGCACATCCTCACAAATACCAATAGGTATAGCAGTTGATTTATCAGCCATTTGCAAAGATATTTCAGTAGGTGTCAACTTATTCAAATCAAGTCTACGATATAAAGAGAGAGGCATAACACTAACACCGGCCCCAAGATCACATAAAGCAGTTTTAACATAATTTCTTTTAATGGAGCATGGTATAGTAGGTACTCCTGGATCTCCAAGTTTCTTTGGTATTCCACCCTTAAAAGTATAATTAGCAAGCATGGTGGAAATTTCAGCTTCCGGTATCTTTCTCTTATTAGTAACAATTTCTTTCATATACTTAGCATAGGGATTCATTTTGAGCATATATCGCCTCCTGAGCTGCAGCGTGGCGTCGAGCTGCCTCCGCCCTCCTCTCGTACTCATCTGCCTCCTCTATGGTAATAACATATCTTCCTTTTGCCTGATAATAAAAGAAGGCAGGAGCAGGGAGAGTAATACGGACAACACGCCGTTTGTCAAAGATTAGTCAATACTGGAGAGGTGATTCATTCCTCTCGATAAACTGATGGTAGACCATAGAATTATAGTCTAAATAAGTAGGAGGCAACTCCATATCATCCTCACGAATGTCCACATCGAGATAATCAGCTAAGCGGGTTGCATAAATTCCTCCAAAGAAATCTCCATTAAATCTATTATGATGCAACCTACGTGCAACAATGGCTCCCGTATTATAAGATTGGTCTCCTAACCCAACACTCCTAAGAATACTGAGCTCAGGCACACACATATGACATGCTTCATCCTTACCATTTATGCACCTACCTATGAAGAGAGCAAAATAATGTATAGCAGGAAAGTGAATGCTCCCTATGGTAGCTTGTGCTATATCTCTAGATTCCCCTACGGTTATACCATCAAGAAACTCTCTAAATTCAAATTTACAGGGATCACTAGCACTACCTCATTGTGGAAGTTTGCAAGCAGAAGTAAGATCCTCTAAGTCCATGGTATAAGATTTTTCATAAAGATCAAACATGACAGTTGGAGAATTACGTGAAGATGAAAATTCAAACCTCCTCACAAATGAGCTAGTGAGATGATGGTACTGGGGGCATTTGTCTGCCTCAAAGCTCACAAGATCGGCGTTACGCAAATATGCGTTAAACTCCTCTTTGATTCCCGCTCGATCCATAAAATTTTCTGAAGGCCATTCACAAGGACGCACTGGAGCATCCCTTGGTGGCTCATCATCAGCGTCACGCATTGCAAGTCTGGGTCCTTGCTTCCTTGAAGAACCACCTTGGAACATTTTCCTAAACATATTTCTTCCTCTGAAAAATTTCTGAAATTTTTAGTAACTTCAAACAAAAGTGAACCAAGCTCAACAAAATTGATAGCAACTACTCCTACAAGTGCCTAGAGGATATATCATGCATTAGAACTACTTGGAACCATATAAATTTGACATGCAAGCTCAAGAACATGGTCACCTAGGTAGCAAAAAATTGCAATGAATAAAGCACTAGAGCAAAAACTAATTGGACCAATGGAGGAGTTACATACCAAGGAACAATCTCCCCAAGCAGTTTTGTGAGAGGTGCTTTGAGCAAGGAGATAGAAAATCACAGCAAAGTGAGCTAGAACTCGTGCTTGAGCTAGATATTCGTGTTTGTGGGAGGAAGAAGAAGTGGATGGGTGCAGGAATAAGTGGAGGAGGGCCACCATGGGCCCACGAGGCAGGGGGCGCGCCTTGGGGGGTAGGGCGCGCCCTCCACCCTCATGCCCAGGTGGTTGACCCCCCTGCGGTGTTCTCAGTTCCATAAATCCTCAAATATTCTAGAACAAAATCATATTTCATTTTCAGGGCATTTGGAGAACTTTTATTTTTGGGGTATTTTTATATTGCACAGATAAATCAGAAAACAGACAGAAAAATACTATTTTTACTTTATTTCAACTAAATAATAGAAAATAGAAAGAGGGTACAGAAGGTTGTGCCTTCTAGTTTCATCCATCTCATGCTCATCAAAAAGGAATCCACTAACACGGTTGATCAGGTCTTGTTAACAAACTCATTCCGAATAACATGAAATCGGAGAAATTTCGAATAACACTATGTTACCTCAACGGGGATATGCACATCTCCAATAATAAGAATATCATATTTCTTCTTGACAGTAGGAAGAGGAAATTCAAAACCTCCAAATATAATCGATGGAATTTTTCCAATATAGTTGATACTATGAACTTGAGGTTGTTTCCTCGAAAAGTGCACCGTATGCTCATTACCATTAACATGAAAAGTGACATTGCCTTTGTTGCAATCAATAACAGCACCTGCAGTATTCCAAAACGGTCTTCCAAGAATAATAGACATACTATCGTCCTCGGGAATATCAAGAATAACAAAGTCCGTTAAAATAGTAACGTTTGCAACCACAACAGGCACATCCTCACAAATACCAATAGGTACAACAGTTGATTTATCAGCCATTTGCAAAGATATTTCAGTAGGTGTCAACTTATTCAAATCAAGTCTACGATATAAAGAGAGAGGCATAACACTAACACCGGCCCCAAGATCACATAAAGTAGTTTTAACATAATTTCTTTTAATGGAGCATGGTATAGTAGGTACTCCTGGATCTCCAAGTTTCTTTGGTATTCCACCCTTAAAAGTATAATTAGCAAGCATGGTGGAAATTTCAGCTTCCGGTATCTTTCTCTTATTAGTAACAATTTCTTTCATATACTTAGCATAGGTATTCATTTTGAGCATATCAGTTAATCGCATACGCAGAAAGATAGGTCTAATCATTTCGGCAAAGCGCTCAAAATCCTCATCATCCTTTTTCTTGGATGGTTTGGGAGGAAAAGGCATGGGTTTCTGAACCCATGGTTCTCTTTCTTTACCATGTTTCCTAGCAAAAAAGTCTCTCTTATCATAACGTTGATTCTTTGATTGTGGGTTATCAAGATCAACAGCAGGTCCAATCTCTACATCATTATCATTACTAGGTTGAGCATCATCATGAACATCATCATTAACATTTTCACTAGGTTCATGTTCATTACCAGATTGTGTTTTAGCACCAGACATAGAGATATCATTGGGATTCTCAGGTGGTTCAGCAATAGGTTCACTAGAAGTTTGCAAAGTCCTGTCATTTTTCTTTTTGTTCCTTTTAGAAGAACTAGGTGCATCAATATTATTTCTCTGAGAATCTTGCTCAATTCTCTTAGGGTGGCCTTCATGATACAAAGGTTCCTGAGTCATTCTAACAGTTCTAGTAGCCACTCTAACAACATAATCATTTTTCTTACTATTCATTTCATTGAGCAAATCATTTTGAGATTTAAGTACTTGTTCTACTTGAGTGGTAACCATAGAAGCATGTTTGCTAACGAGTTTAAGTTCACCTCTAACATTAGCCATATAATTGTTGGGGAACGTAGTAATTTCAAAAAAATTCCTACGCACACGCAAGATCATGGTGATGCATAGCAACGAGAGGGGAGAGTGTGATCTACGTACCCTTGTAGACCGATAGCGGAAGCGTTAGCACAACGCGGTTGATGTAGTCGTACGTCTTCACGGCCCGACCGATCAAGCACCGAAACTACGGCACCTCCGAGTTCTAGCACACGTTCAGCTCGATGACGATCCCCGGACTCCGATCCAGCAAAGTGTCGGGGAAAAGTTCCGTCAGCACGACGGCGTGGTGACGATCTTGATGTAGTACCGTCGCAGGGCTTCGCCAAAGCACCGCTACAATATTATCGAGGATTATGGTGGAAGGGGGCACCGCACACGGCTAAGAATATGATCACGTGGATCAACTTGTGTCTAGGGGTGCCCCCTGCCCCCGTATATAAAGGATCAAGGGGAGGAGGCCGGCCGGCCCCTATGGCGCGCCAAGGAGGAGTCCTCCTCCTAGTAGGAGTAGGACTCCTACTAGGAGAGGGAAAGAAGTGGGGAGGGAGAAAGAAAGGGGGGCGCCGCCCCCCCCCTCTCCTAGTCCAATTCGGACCAGGGGGGAGGAGGCGCGTGGCCCACCCTGGCTGCCCCTCTCTCTCTCCACTAAGGCCCATATGGCCCATTACTTCTCCCGGGGGGGGGGGTTCCGGTAACCCTCCGGCTCTCCGGTTTTCTCCGAAATCACCCGGAACACTTCCGGTGTCCGAATATAGCCGTCCAATATATCAATCTTTATGTCTCAACCATTTCGAGACTCCTCGTCATGTTCGTGATCACATCCGGGACTCCTAACTAACTTCGGTACATCAAAACTCATAAACTCATAATATAACTGTCATCGAAACCTTAAGCGTGCAGACCCTACGGGTTCGAGAACAACGTAGACATGACCGAGACACGTCTCCGGTCAATAACAAATAGCGGAACCTGGATGCTCATATTGGCTCCTACATATTCTACGAAGATCTTTATTGGTCAGACCGCATAACAACATACGTTGTTCCCTTTGTCATCGGTATGTTACTTGCCCGAGATACGATCGTCGGTATCTTAATACCTAGTTCAATCTCGTTACCAGCAAGTCTCTTTACTCGTTTCGTAATACATCATCTTGCAACTAACTCATTAGTTGTAATGCTTGCAAGGCTTATGTGATGTGCATTACCGAGAGGGCCCAGAGATACCTCTCCGACAATCGGAGTGACAAATCCTAATCTCGAAATACGCCAACCCAACATTCACCTTTGGAGACACCTGTAGAGCTCCTTTATAATCACCCAGTTACGTTGTGACGTTTGGTAGCACATAAAGTGTTCCTCCGGTAAACGAGAGTTGCATAATCTCATAGTCATAGGAACATGTATAAGTCATGAAGAAAGCAATAGCAACATACTAAACGATCGGGTGCTAAGCTAATGGAATGGGTCATGTCAATCACATCATTCTCCTAATGATGTGATCCTATTAATCAAATGACAACACATGTCTATGGTTAGGAAACATAACCATCTTCGATTAACGAGCTAGTCAAGTAGAGGCATACTAGTGACGTTTGGTTTGTCTATGTATTCACACAAGTATTATGTTTCCGGATAATACAATTCTAGCATGAATAATAAACATTTATCATGATATAAGGAAATAAAATAATAACATTATTATTGCCTCTAGGGCATATTTCCTTCAATAATCACCCAAGTGTTTAATCATATAAGCATTTTGTTTTAATTGTCTACCAAAATAAGCATTGAAATTTTCTTGTTTGACAATAAAATTATCAAACTCCTCTAAGCATTGTCTAGCAGACTTATAGTGAGGAATATCACCTTCATCAAATCTATAGAGAGAATTTACCTTTACTACCTGTGTCGGGTTATCAGGATCTGGAGGTTCTTCAATAGGTAATGGATTAAGATCATGTGTTTCTTTAACAGACGGTAAATTAAGACCATGTATTTCTTCAATGGGAGGTAAATTCTTAACATCTTCAGCTTTAATACCTTTTTCTTTCATAGATTTCTTTGCCTCTTGCATATCTCCAGGACTGAGAAATAGAACACCTCTCTTCTTCGGAGTTGGTTTAGGAACAGGCTCATGAATTGGCTCAGGAGCTGGCTCAGGAAGTGTCCAATTATTTTCATTTGCCAACATATTATTCAATAGAATTTCAGCTTGATCCGGTGTTCTTTCCCTGAAAACAGAACCAGCACAACTATCCAGGTAATCTCTGGAAGCATCGGTTAGTCCATTATAAAAGATATCAAGTATTTCATTTTTCTTAAGAGGATGATCAGGCAAAGCATTAAGTAACTTGAGAAGCCTCCCCCAAGCTTGTGGGAGACTCTCTTCTTCAATTTGCACAAAGTTGTATATTTCCCTCAAAGAAGCTTGTTTCTTATGAGCAGGGAAATATTTAGCAGAGAAGTAATAAATCATATCCTGGGGACTACGCACACAACCAGGATCAAGAGAATTAAACCATATCTTAGCATCACCCTTTAATGAGAACGGAAATATTTTAAGGATATAAAAGTAGCGAGATCTCTCATCATTAGTGAACAGGGTAGCTATATCATTTAATTTAGTAAGATGTCCCACAACAGTTTCAGATTCATAGCCATGAAAAGGATCAGATTCAACCAAAGTAATTATATCAAGATCAACAGAGAATTCATAATCCTTATCGGCAACACAAATAGGTGAAGTAGCAAAAGCAGGGTCAGGTTTCATTCTATCTTTAAGGGATTGCTTATTCCATTTAACTAATAACCTCTTGAGCTCAGATCTATCTTTGCAAGCTAAAATAGCTGCAGAAGCTTCCATATCAAAAACATAACCCTCAGGAATAACATGCATATCTTCATCATCACTTTCATCAATATAATCAGTTTCAATAATTTCTTTCTCTCTAGCCCTAGCAATTTGTTCATCAAGAAATTCACTAAGGGGCACAGTAGTATCAATCATAGAAGTAGTTTCATCATAAGTATCATGCATAGCAAAAGTGGCATCATCAATAACATGCGACATATCAGAACGAATAGTAGAAGCAGGTTTAGGTGTCGCAAGCTTACTCAAAACAGAAGGTGAATCAAGTGCAGAGCTAGATGACAGTTCCTTACCTCCCCTCGTAGTTGAGGGATAAATTGTTGTCTTAGCAACTTTCAAGTTCTTCATAGTGACCAGCAGATATAAATCCCAAGTGACTCAAAGAATAGAGTTATGCTCCCCGGCAACGGCGCCCGAAATTAGTCTTGATAACCCACAAGTGTAGGGGGTCGCAACAGCTTTCGAGGGTAGAGTATTCAACCCAAATTTATTGATTCGACACAAGGGGAGCCAAAGAATATTCTCAAGTATTAGCAGTTGAGTTGTCAATTCAACCACACTTGGATAACTTAATATCTGCAGCAAAGGATTTAGTAGCAAAGTCATATGATAGTAGTGGTAACGGTAACAAAAGTAACGAAAGCAAAAGTAATATTTTTGCTGTTTTGTAGTGATTGTAACAATAGCAATGGGAAAGTAAATAAGCGAGAACCAGTATATGGAAAACTCATAGGCATTGGATCGGTGATGGAGAATTATGCCGGATGCGGTTCATCATGTAACAGTCATAACATAGGGTGACACAGAACTAGCTCCAATTCATCAATGTAATGTAGGCATGTATTCCGCATGACATCTTTTTTCCTACCCTCCATGGCAGCGGGGTCCTAATGGAAACTAAGGGATATTAAGGCCTCCTTTTGATAGAGAACCGGGACAAAGCATTAGCACATAGTGAATACATGAACTCCTCAAACTATGGTCATCACCGGGAGTGGTCCTGATTATTGTCACTTCGGGGTTGCCGGATCATAACACATAGTAGGTGACTATAGACTTGCAAGATAGGATCAAGAACTCACATATATTCATGAAAACATAATAGGTTCAGATCTGAAATCATGGCACTCGGGCCCTAGTGACAAGCATTAAGCATAGCAAAGTCATAGCAACATCAATCTCAGAACATAGTGGATACTAGCGATCAAACCCTAACAAAATTAACTCAATTACATGATAGATCTCATCCAAACCATCATCGTCCAGCAAGCCTACAATGGAATTACTCACGCACGGCGGTGAGCATCATGAAATTGGTGATGGAGGATGGTTGATGATGACGACGGCGATGAATCCCCCTCTCCGGAGCCCTGAACGGACTCCAGATCAGCCCTCCCGAGAGGTTTTAGGGCTTGGCGGCGGCTCCGTATCGTAAAACGCGATGATTTCTTCTCCTTGATTTTTTTCTCTCCAAAAGCAAATATATAGAGTTGGAGTTGGCGTCGGAGGAGCTCCAGGGGGGCCCACGAGGTAGGGGGGCGCGCCCTAGGGGGGAGGGCGCGCCCCCCACCGTCGTGGACAGGGTGTGGGCCCCTAGTCTTCATCTTTTGCAATGATTTTTTTATTATTTTCAACTAGATGTTCCGTGCAGTTTCAGGTCATTCCGAGAACTTTTGTTTCTGCACATAAATAACACCATGGCAATTCTGCTGAAAACAGCGTCAGTCCGGGTTAGTTTCATTCAAATCATGCAAGTTAGAGTCCAAAACAAGGGCAAAAGTGTTTGGAAAAGTAGATACGACAGAGACGTATCAGCAACCAGGCAAGCCCCCCCCCTTTGATCATCCCGATATCGCCCATTCCATTCTCTCATGCTTGCATTAGATTTTCCTACTATTATTGTTTGCTCCTATTCTGATGCATAGTCTGCTTTTGTAACCTGCTTATTGTTACCTACCTGCTTATCCTAAACTGCTTAGTATAGGTTGGTTAGTGAACCATCAGTGACCCCACCTTGTCCTTGTTGCCCCTGCTTCATCATTAAAGACCCGATCAACAAGATCGAAGACCAGGCCCCGGCATCGCACATCACTTTTCCCTTAGTTGCTCGACACTACTGGGTTACTATCGAGTGCCGAGGGTGAGACCTCTACAGCACGTCTGATGTTAATCCTATAGTGTAGCTATTTGGTCGTGGCCATCGAGGGTGATTCCGCCTTAACCACTTCCGATACGACTCTGTCGTGCAACCCCTCAAGTGTGAACTTCGAGGGTGATTCCTCTTACGTTCACCTTGATGATTACATCGAGTGGAATCCGTCAAGGGTGATTCCTTAGGTTTTCCCCCTGGTGTTAGACACACAGTTACTATGGTTACTATGACTTTACACTGAACCATTACTAAAGATGGGTCGGCCCTAAGGGGTACCCGCGCGATCTTAATTGCGAGTGATGTGGAGACGGGTTAACCTGGAGGGTGCCTGCGAGATAATTATGAGGCGTGACCAGGCATTCCTAGCCCTTGCCGCAAGTCCTCGAAACGGGGCAACGGGGTCACATCTTTCGTGAGTCTCTGCTTGTTACCGCGCGTTCCTAATCCACTACGATTTAGATATTTGATCCGAGGGGCCTCTGGCCTGATAGCACTAACCATCACGTGAGCATAGTATGGGCGTTCTGTGTCGTATACATCAGCCGAAGCTTAATAGACGTCAGCGACTGAGCGGCGCGCGCCGGGTTGGACTGGTAAGCACCTACCTTTTTTAAGGAGGTAGCTAGGTCTGCTCATCGGCCGCCCTCAGAACATGCAGGAGTTCCCGGGGAGATGGCCCATGACCCCTGGGGGCATAGGTTTAGTCCGGCGTGCTGACCTCTCTATTAAGCCTAGGTCGGGTTGCGGCGTATTGTTTGGCCGAGGCTGGGCATGACCCAGGAAAGTGTGTCCGGCTGGAGTTAATCGAGCGTGGTGGGTAAGTTGGTGCACCCCTGCAGGGAAGAAAACATCTATCGATAGCCTGTCCTACAGTAACTGACACTTGGAGTTGTATCCCGATCGATACAACTAGAACTGGATACTTATGATGAGAACTGGATGGTGATGAGAATTGGATTGTGATGATAACTGGATAGTATGGCTCTGGGATTGCTTTCTCACAGGGAGTCGAGAAAGGATCTCTGGCCGAGGTTGATAACACTACTACTACTTTACTTTATGCTACTCTACTCCCTCATGTTGCTGCAAGATGGTGATTTTCCAGAAGATGCTAGTCTTCGATAGGACTAGGCCTTCTCTCTATTCTGACATTTCTGCAGCCCAGTCCACATATACAACCTTCCTTTGATAATGTTGCATATGTAGTGTAGATCCTTGCTTGCGAGTACTTTGGATGAGTACTCACGGTTTCTTTGCTCCCCCTTTTCCCCCTTTCTTCTTCTTCTTTCCGGTTGATGCAACCAGATGTCGGAGCCCAGGAGCCAGATGCCACCGCCGATGCATACTACTACGTGGAGACCGCTGGCGACCAGGAGTTGTTAGGAGGCTCCCAGGCAGGAGGCCTTGCCTTTTCGATCGATGTTGATTTTGTGCTAGCCTTCTTAAGGCAAACTTGTTTAACTCATGTCTATACTCAGATAATATTGCTTCCGCTGACTCTTGTGTATTCAAGCTTATGTATTCGAGCCCTCGAGGCCCCTGGCTTGTAATATAAAGCTTCTATTATTTTAATTTGTGTCTAGAGTTGTGTTGTGATATCTTCCTGTGAGTCGTTGATCTTGATCATACACACTTGCGTGTATGATTAGTGTATGATTGAATCGAGGGCGTGACAACGAGTATGATATATTTGGATAAAAAATATGTATATTGCACACACTAATGTTTGGTGGACTATAGATACACAAAATCATGACATATAGTGACAAATAACTTGGTACACACTAGCCAAGCTAGCAAAGTTTCAACTTTTGTTCATGTTCATCATTGATTTGTGATGATTCTACTTGTGAATTTCTGGTATCAACTTCCCACCAACAAAAAGAAATAATATACTGGCAATGAAAATTCTCCATAATTTTGAATTAAATGAATCTTTACCTTCTATTAACGAAAATGATTCCATTCGCCCAGCCGATCCAGCGCAGGGTGTTCGCCGACACGTGCCCTGGGTGACCCTCAGCACCGCTCCATCATTTTTCTCTGTCGCAAAAAAAATCCACAATGGGACCTTTGTTGCGAAAGGTTTATACAACACGAGACCTTTGTTGCAATATGCTCACGACCTCTCTTTCTACAAAAAGAAAATATTTGCAACATGACCTCTGTTGCAAAATGATTTTGCAACATTACCTATGTTACAATGATGGGCAACAGAGAAAATGAAAAAAAAGGTTCAAAAAAGATTTGCAAGAAGGCTCTTGTTGCAGAAGCCCGAGCCAACAAGGCTCTTGTTGTAGAGATTGAAAGGGAAAAAAGGTTTATTGCAACAAGTTTGTTGCCGGAGAGAGATATGCGCAAGAACTTGTTGAAATTCAGTTGGCTCACGTGGGGGACATCAAATGGCTCTCTTTGTCTCAATCTAAAGATAGGGGAGGCGGTCGATCTTTTCCTCTCCTTCAACCTGCCAGGGCCTAGCACTACCCTAATATTAAAGGGAGGATTGTTTCTGCCCGTTCGTCATCATAATTGCCTCCAAGTTGTCAAAATGTACCCCCAATGCTACTCGTAAGTGGAAAAAATGGTTCATTTTTTTCTCAACGCCAAGCAAATCCCGTCAGATACGCCCTCTAATAACGTAGAGACGCGTCGTCCCTCTCCCCCATCGACTCCTTGGCGCCGGCAACATCTCCCATCCCCTTCTACCCTCTTTCCCTTCTCTACCCAGCATACGTCTAGAGGATGGGGAGTTAACGTCTCCCTCCTCCCTTTACACCAACGACGAGCTCCTCTACATAGAAGACGACGCCGTATCGCTGTGCACGCCCCTGATCTGGACGACGGAGCAA
>NC_041382.1:574328675-574335627 GCF_002162155.2 Triticum dicoccoides
TAATTTTATGTTTGAATCATGTACTTGTAACTTCGAACTATTTATTGGTGAATAGTTGTGTGCTACATCATTGTATGCTATTTGTATCGCCTGAATGATCTACTGTGCATGAAAATGCGTTTCTTTAGGTTTTTTTTTTTTGAGAAAATGCGTTTCTTTAGGTGTGTGCATGAAAATGCGTAGAAATGAGATTCCCGACCGGACGTGCCCACGAACATATGTTTTTTTTAGAGCCCAATCTTCATTTTTTAGATGAAAAAAAAACATTAGCCCAATCTTCATTAATCAGGCCCTTGAGCGCACATCCAAAATACCCAAAAGAAGCCCACCACCCCCCAGGCCCAGACCAGGTCACACATCCCACAAGCCTCGAACACGACTGCGCCCCCGTGCCACATCCTCCCTGAGCGCCGCCGCGCGTGCTCCTCCCTGCCCGGACCCCTCCTGCACCCCGCATCGCCTCCAGTGCCCGGCGCGACCTCTTCTTCGAACGCCACCGCTCGGCGTGCTTCTCCCGGATCTTCCTCCAACCCCGCCGCACCGCAGTGTCCGGCGGGACCTCCTCCTCGAACGCCGCCGCGCGACCTCAAACGACGCGCCTGCAACGCCCCAGCTGCTGACACCATCGCGGGTTCTCCCTCGCGCCCATACTTCCCCGCCCACTCGCCGCGGGCGCCGCGACCTTTCTCCCAGCTCGGTTCCCGAACTCCACTCCACCATGGCCCCAGAAAGGTGCGTCTATTCTACATTTGCTGTATGCCTGTATATCATTCAAAGAAAAAGGATACCATGGGTGCATTCTGCCATCAAATTGGATAGTTCTCTCGTGGCCATTGTCATACTGAAGGAGTAAAGTAGGGGCATCATTTTGTGCCAGTTATCCCCGATGAAGAAATATTGAGATTTATAGTGGCCGAAGCAATCTTGATGATAAGAGTAGATGACACATCATGGTAGTGCATCTTTTTCTGTCAAATATAGCATGTTCTTGATTTGATGTCTGAACCTTACCATGGATCAGATTATGCATTCTGAAAAAGTGATGTGTGAGTGAGATTAAAATAATAATGTACTAGATTGCCCTTCTAGAAATTTACTTATTTTACAGTTTATTTAGTGAGTAGCACATTTGCGAAAAGAAACGAATATAGGCTTGAAAGGAGGTGTTCATTGGTGTGAAACTGGACTGGTCTTAGATATCTAGAGATCTTCATATGCTCCTGTAAAGTTCTGTTGTACATCTCGTCCAGGCTGTGTCATCCTCTCTGCACTAGCCGAGACCGAAGCAAAGTTCGAAGGGTTCGAAATCAAAATATGTTTTAAGTTGGTGGTTTTCAGTTGTTCATTTGGTTGATTGAATTCAACAGTATTTGCTTTTTTGGAGGTGCCGAAGTTGCTGACTAGCCCTAGTGATAGCTGGAATAAGGCCCAAGTCGGCTAAGCTCACAAGCTCATGGAGTTACAATGCCAATACGCCGCCATCCTGCCGCTGCAGCCTGCAGGCCTGCATCGCGGATAGTCCCCCAATTCGCCAACCAAACGAACTCATAGAACTGCTCTATGAAAGAAAAACAGAACCGGCAGCAGCAGCCACGCCGCGGTTAACTCGCGTACACTAGCCGCCGCCCACACTACCGTGTGTGATTTCTGATAAACCACTGCTGTGCCATGCCCGATTCCACGACCGCCAGTTGGTGGCACCGCCACAACAACGGCGGCATCGACTGAGCAGTCCTGCAATGTATGTTCTGTTTTTTCTCTTTGCCATGTCGAAACTAAATAGATTGTCAGCATGCTTGCCTCTGTGCCTCGTTCCCTTCATGCTTGCTGCCAACTTTGCCTTAGTCTGGCCTTGCACGCTCACTGCCGCCACGCACTGCGACCCCGATGGCCACCTCCCCGCCAGCCCCTTGCATCATGATTTCTGGGTTTCTATTGCTTAATGCATTTTGGTGGCAAAGAACCATGTATTACAAGTAGTGTAGCTATAATAAAGATTAGAAGTGTATTTGGTGATAACTGGTGACTAGAAAGATGAAGATTAGTAGCAGGATTTGGGAGCTATGGTTGCTGATCCAGTAGCATTTGCTGTGATGCGCTCATATACTGTTATTCATCTGAACCCTTTCTTGGGGTGGAATAATTTTGTCTTAAATTCTTGTAATTGTGTTGTGGATTTGATTGCTGTGTTCTCCTGAAGGCTCCTTATCATTGAATTTTTTAATGTTTGCAGGAGTGGGTCTAAGAAGCAGGAGCTCAACTCTCAGAAAAAGCTAGAGAAGAAGCTCAGCTTCTATACAAGTAAGTGCAACCTTCCTTTTGAGGGCCACAATTTTTCTTCCATGTGTCCCTGCTCGGTAGGGTTTTGTTGTATTGTTCTTGTGAACATGTACTTATTCTATATTGTACTTCCTCCGTCCGAAATTACTTGTCGAAGAAATGGATAAAACTGGATGTATCTAGAACTAAAATACGTCTAGATACATCCATTTCCCTGACAAGTATTTCTGGACGGAGGGAGTACATTGTTGTGTGTCGAGCCATGCAGTTTAAAAATACTCAAGGTGATGGCAATTGTCTGTAGCCATATGACTTCCATGCTATTCTTAAAGAGAACGTTCTCATCGTTACAAAATTATTTTGTTATGGCAGATAACTGGTTAATATAATGATGAATTGTTGCAAGAAATATTGGTTCTTTTGTTAGCCATGCAACTACAGGAGGTTATAATTTTGGTATATTTCAAAAAGCTCACTTCGATCATTCATGTGTGCAAGGTTAGAATTGTGAATCGATTTGTCATGTCACCAGATAGACCCATAGAAGATATTTTAAGCAATTAATAATTTGCTATATATTTCTCTGTAAAAGAATCAAACACCTAGCAATGCTAACCCTGATTCCTTGATCTATTGCTCATCTGCTTATGTGGGCAAGGTGGTCAGTGGATCCAAACAAGGAAAAGTTACTTCTAGTTTCCTTGATATCTGTGAATCATGTTCATCCACAAAATTAAAAAGACCCTCCTCGTTTGGTTTATGTGCTTGTTGTCTTACCGTAAGCCTGGTAATGCAAAAGCATGCACATGTGTAGTGTTCGGTGATACTATACTTATAATCGGATTTTATTACAGCAGTTGCAGTTGGGACCATGTATGTCTAAATGCAGGATATCACGTTTTCGCACCAGTAGGGGCCACATAGCATTGCACTTTGCCCCAGGTTATGATGGTTCACGGAAAACTGAACCTGATTCATTTTTCGAAAAAACGCGACACGAAGACTTTGCGTTTCTTTTCATTGAAAAGGGAAGCTAAAAGTTACATGCCTCCTAGGAGGTGGTTTATGGTTTGCGTTACAGTGATATTAATGAACCTGGTTCATTGACATGGAAGTATGAAACAGATTACAATTCGGAACCTCATGAGTCAGGAGGCAAAATGGTCAAATGTAAAGGACCACTCATCGGTGTAGAGAATCCATGGCATGTTGACATGGTACCTGACAGATGAGCCCAAGTCAGGGAACCGGGCCATTTTTTGTGAAGTGTCAAAACCTGGTGCAAAGTGCAAACATTATGTGACCCAACTGGATGTGTATAGTGCTACATTTGGGCATACATTGTGCAAATTACAACTACTGTAATAAAAGCTGGTCCAAAATGCAAGTTACTTATAGTATAATCTGTTTTGTACATATTGTTGTGTTTTCTTGTGTATTCATTTTTCGAACTGTATAATAAAATGGAAAGGAGATTAGAGATTTCATTATGAATTTATGATTGATGATTATTTTTATGTCATGCATGTATTGCATTTTGCTTGTTCTATGCATCCACCTTGACTAATATTACAGCATAATATGGCTTGTTTTGCTTGCCTCAACTTGCATTGTAACTCATTGGACTCTTTGCTCATCATTCCAGAAGTGAAAGATGCGGTTACCTCCCTACAGGCCAAAAAGGCTATCAGTAAGGTACAAAGATGCTTCTAATTCTGCCCTCCATTAGTATATCGTTCCTTTTGGTCGGCTTTTGCATAAATGTGCAACATTATGAATTTGTTTATTCCTTTGATGGTTCACTTCAAACAAAAATAAAACAAACCTCTCATCCTTGTCTGGCTCATAAGAACGTGAAATAGGGACCGCTCATGGAGTTAATTAAGAGTATTGAATCATAAATCAGGGTACCAGGTGGACATCATGTCAGGCTCGCAAATTAAATTAAATCTAGAAGTTGATTAAACTCTGGACAGAAAACTCTTGCATGGGGGAAATAGGCTCCACCTATGTCTTGTTAAGATAGGATATAATAAAGGATAGTTGCTCATATATGTGGAAACTGATAATAAACTACAATAGGCTCACTGCCCAAGTATAAAACTAACAACCATGCATGTTTGACAAACAAAATAGTTTTGTGAATGCCGTGATTCAGCATGATCAAAGGTAACTTGTCTGAGCTATCACCCTGACCTTTTTAATTAGGAGTGGAAGTCCTCCAAACCAGGGTAATTGGATCCACTACCATGTGTACCCACAATTTCATCCCAAGAGACTTCTTGCATGCCCTCTTTGACAAGCTAATACTGAGTTACACGTGCCAGCCAGTGTGTGGAATGACAATTGAGCACATTTGGTATTGAGGGTCATTCACACATGGAATGTTAATTAGGCTAGTTTTCTCCAGTTTAGTCACATCATCGAGGAAGAGGCCAGTAAGGTTGCTTAATTTCATGCTATTTTAGCATAAGCCACTAACAGCTACATGGAGAGTGTGTCAGCAAGACAAACACTATCATGTGTGCCAGTCATGAAAAGCCAAGCCACAAGGCAAGCTATAAACATAGCGAAGCCACACGTTATGCCAAGCTGGGCCATTGGCAAAACAAAGAAAAGTTATTTACATTGATCTAGCTTGTCTAGGTACTCAGTTGTAACAAATTGAGTAATCAAGGCTAGATGGATAAGGATTACTTCTTGGTCGCTTATTAAGGTCTTTTTTCCACAGTTTCTGCTGATGGTGTTCTGGTACAAAAAAAAGAAATGCACGGTCATTACCTTAAAAATGTTCGAGTCTCAACTACTGATCTGCCTCTGAAATTTTGTCATTGGTAAAAAAAAAATCTGATGCCCTTGTGTCCTTAGCGTCATGAATATTGTGGCACATTTGATGCATTTAGCTAGTTACAGGTTGCAAATTGCCTGTCTATCAAACAATTGTGTTCATATGTGTTAAAGGGATGTGTTTTGCCTTTCCGAATTAGCCTCACACTACTGGTTGTTTATTTGTTTGTCTTGTTTTTATTATTTGCAATATACCCAACACAGAAGTTTACATTCAGTTCTCATCAAATGTATTTGTGGGTGTTGGAAAGAGGCCATTTGCTTGTCCAAAGCAGCTTGCCTCTAGCTGTCTACTGTCTTGTTTTTGTTACTGCTGGGCGATGGCCACGCTATATGCTGCAACTGATCAGATACAAAGATATTCATATGCAGTTATTATGCTAGATGGTTCATTTGAGTTTCTTGTCTGTAGAAAAAGAAACAGAGGAGCCGTCAGAAGAAACTGAAAGCATATGATCTGTCAGCACTTTCTGAGTTCCTTCCACAAACAGCCAGCTCCCAGCAGCAGACGGAAGTAAAGCTTAACCGCAAATCGAAGCAGGCTTTAGTGTAATCCTCACATGAAATCTCTGCCCTCCAATCTTTCTCTTTGTTTTTATTTTTCCATCACAGTTTCAGTACCTTCTTTATTTTTCAGGCAACGAGAGTCTGCTCAACTGAATGCTGTACTGAACAATGCTCAGTTCCAGCTAGACCCATTGGCTGCAATTCATCAGCATCTGGTATCAACACAACCGCCTTCTTCCGTGAAAGACGACGAATCTGCAAAGAGCGGGAAGAAATCTAGGAAGGACAAGAAAAGGAAGAAGAAGAAGAAGAAGAACAATGCTTTGTCAACCCCTCAGTCCATGGATATCTGATAGTGCAGACTGACTATCTAAAGAAATGAATGCAGTTATTTTTATCTTGGTTTGAAGGTGACCCTTGCCATGTGTGAACTTGGAAGTTGTAAGATTTTGCTACCAGTGCGAGTTTTCTGTGTCTGAACTTCCAGCTTGCTTTTCTCTCGAAAGAAGTAACTTCCAGATTGCTTGCAAAATCACCCCGAAGGTTCGGATTTAGTTCATTGTGCAGGTGCTGCCCATGCGATTCCATGTGTTTTGGGAGAAAAAAGTTTGCCTTGCGATTTTTGTTAGAGATTTGAGGAGTAGATCTTTTTTGTCTCAGTGACTCGTCTGTAGTTCTATTCGGGCAATCTTCTACTAATACCCAACGAAGTCTGGTTGGACGCATGCTAGAGAAAGAAGGCAAGGACTTCTTGATGACGAGGCAAATGTTAGCATTTCCCACACCCCTGCCAAAGTGCTAGTCCACCAAGGCCAAGTACTTTTATGATATTTACAGGAAGAGATAATGCATGTGAAAAAGGAATAATGAAAAACACAAGAATTTTGTAGAACTAGATGTTGTAACAATCCTAACAAACCCGATCAAACCAACACCAAGGCAGGAAAAACTTATATGATGTTACCTTTTTGCCTTGTATAAATCACAATAGGAAATCTATCAAAAAATTCTTGTAATACGGATCCAACAATATCGAATGTATAACATGATTTACACATCATGACAAAATTAAAATTAATTGAAATCTTGAAAAACACGTGAAGATGAAAGAAGCGGATGGGAATAGGTAATACGACTTCCTAATGCATGTATAATTTTGTAAACCATATTAGTAAGTGGGTGAGCCCAGTATATTATGTTTCAGACAGTAACATTTCTACCCCTAACTCGGACCCACTACTCACATATGTCCTTAGGGCATGTACAACAGGGGCGCTTACGACGGATGCTAGGGTTCGATTCCCTCCCAATTTGGTCA
>NC_041382.1:574336221-574344876 GCF_002162155.2 Triticum dicoccoides
CCCCACCAACCCCACTCCGGCGGCAGCCCCACACGATCAGTCCTCCCCTCCCCCTAATGGCATGGTCCTCAGAAGCAACTCCGCTACCATCGATGAAGTCGTCACTCCCATGCCACTCGGACCACAAATTCGTAAACATGGTGATTCCTTGTTTCTTTTGTGCCATCCATTGCTTGTTTTCTTTGTCTGTAGCCTTATGTTGCCGAGCGCCACCCGCTGCCGCCACGAGAACTTGTCGCCGACGAGTTTCTTGGCCATCTAGAGCACTCACAACCTTCCCGACGTTTCTCACACTTTACCTGAACTGCCAGTGGCCACACCATAGCATCGGCCTCTACCCACAGGACACTTCCCCTCAGCTGCTACGCACCATGGCACCAACCTTTTGAAGGAAATATGCCCTAGAGGCAATAATAAAGTTGTTATTTATATTTCCTTATATCATGATAAATGTTTATTATTCATGCTAGAATTGTATTAACCAGAAACTTGATACATGTGTGAATACATAGACAAAACAAAGTGTCCCTAGTATGCCTCTACTAGATTAGCTCGTTAGTCAAAGATGGTTAAGTTTCCGGACCATAGACATGTGTTGTCATTTGATGAACGGGATCACATCATTAGGAGAATGATGTGATGGACAAGACCCATCCGTTAGCTTAGCATAATGATCGTTTAGTTTTATTGCTATTGCTTTCATCATGACTTATACATGTTCCTTTGACTATGAGATGATGCAACTCCCGAATACCGGAGGAACACCTTGTGTGCTATCAAACGTCACAACGTAACTGGGTGATTATAAAGATGCTCTACAGGTGTCTCCGAAGATGTTTGTTGGGTTGGCATAGATCGAGAGTAGGATTTGTCACTCCGTGTATTGGAGAGGTATCTCTGGACCCTCTCGGTAATGCACATCATTATAAGCCTTGCAAGCAATGTAACTAATGAGTTAGTTACGGGATGATGCATTATGGAACAAGTAAAGAGACTTGCCGGTAAAGAGATTGAACTAGGTATGATGATACCGATGATCGGATCTCAGGCAAGTAACATACCGATGACAAAGGAAACAACGTATGTTGCTATGCGGTTTGATCGATAAAGATCTTCGTAGAATATGTAGGAGCCAATATGAGCATCCAGGTTTCGCTATTGGTTATTGACCGGAGATGTGTCTCGGTCATGTCTACATAGTTCTCGAACCCGTAGGGTCCGCACGCTTAACGTTCGATGACGGTTTGAATTATGAGTTATGTGATTTGATGACCGAAGTTTGTTTGGAGTCCCGGATGAGATCACGGACATGACGAGGAGTCTCGAAATGGTCGAGAGATAAAGATTAATATATATGACGATGGTATTTGGACACCAGAAGTGTTCCGGGTGCTACCGGGTCACTGGAAGGGGTTCCGGGCAAACCCCGGCAAAGATATGGGCTTAATGGGCCAAGTAATGTAACACACCAGCCCACAAGGGGCTGGTGCGCCCCCTATAGGGCCAGCCACGTGGGGAGAAAGGGAAAGGAGAGGAGGAAAAGGAAAGTATGAAGTAGGACTCCTACTTCCTTCCCCCCCCTCCTTCATTCCTCCTTGTCCAAATATGGCGGGGTGGGGGGCACATTGGACTAGGGGCCCAAGTAGGATTCCTCCTACTTGGGCGCGCCCTAGGCTACCTCCCTCCCTCTCCCTCCTTTATATACGTGGGGAGGGCACCCCTAGAGCACACATCAATTGTTCCTAGCCGTGTGCGGCGCCCCCTCTACAGTTAACACCTCGGTTATATCGTCGTAGTGCTTAGGCGAAGCCCTGCGCCAGTAACTTCATCATCACCATCGCCACGCCGTCGTGCTGATGGAACTCTCCCTCATCCTCAACTGGATCAAGAGCTCGAGGGGCGTCATCGTGCTGAACGTGTGCTGAACACGGAGGTGCCGTACGTTCGGTACTTGGATCGGTTGGATCGTGAAGATGTTCGACTACATCAACCGCGTTACTAAACGCTTCCGCTTTCGGTCTATGAGGGTACGTGAACACGCTCTCCTCGCTCATTGCTATGCTTCTCCTAGATAGATCTTGCGTGATCGTATGATTTTTTTTGAAATACTACGTTCCCTAACACCTTTAACCACCCGACGCGCAACGTCTAGAAAGAGGGAGGGGGAGAGCTTTTTTTAGGTGGGTCCCATCTGTAAGCCGCATGTTGTTTTCTCTTTTTTTTTTTTGTTTCTGTTGGGTCTCACATGTAAGGATGGTCAAAACTATCCTGGAAATATCACCATGATGGTCAAAGGACTTTGACTAGACGGAAGCACATTTGTACACCACCATCAAATGGAACAGAGGCAAACTGAGCACGACTAAAGTTAGGAGCAAATTTAAGTAATTGATTTAAGTTAGGGGTAGAAATGTAAATATCCTTTATTTTTGTGATCATACTGTGGTTCCAAATAAAGAGGATAAACTAACACTACTAGGACTGGGAGCATCATTGGAAGACATTAGTACTACTAAGAGCATCTTCAACAGGCGCACAAAAGTTTCACGCGGTAAAATACTTTTAGTGCGCCATTGTAGCACTTTTAGCACGCCGAATCCAACATTGGTTTAGCAAATGCCCAAAAACACGCGTCCAAAAAACACATAGTGCAAATTATGAAGTGCGCGTAATCCGGCGCCCCAAATTTGCAGCTTCTGATAGCGCTTTTTAACGCGTGCCCAAACCTTTTTTGCGTGTGCACTATTTTATAGCTTCTATTGAAGCTGTCCTGCGTCAAAAAACCTGAATTTTTACGTCGCGGAGCAGTTTTTGTGACCCTGTTAGAGATGCTCTAACACAAATGAACATCTGACGGTGAAGCCAAATCCAACGAAGAATACCCAAACAATCCTTCCGCTTCCCAGCACCCAGCTCGGAAAGGCACCACCGAGTCACCGACCTACCGAAAGCCCAGAGTACAAATACGCCTCCCCCCCAGCAACAACGGTCAACAAATCCACAACCGTTGGCCTGATCTCACAATCACCCGTCCGCCATGGCGAATCAGCGGGAGCAGCAGCAGGCCTCGCCCTCGCTGCCTCGGCCGCCGATGCCGTCGAAGCCGCGGCACATGTCGGAGCTCTACGGAGGCATGCGCTTCGACCCCAACGGCCGCTGCCTCGTCCGGACCTACCTCGCCCCCAAGGCGATCCGCGGCCGCCTCCCAAACCTCGAGATCATGGACGTCATCCCCGACGACGTCGACGTGTACGGCACCCGCCCGGAGGCGCTCCCCTTCCACCGCTGCAACCGGGGCGCCAGCGGCAAGGTCTGGGGCCACTTCTTCACGACGCGGCCCGCGGCCGCGGCATCGGGCGGCCCGGGCAGCTACGTCCGGGTCGTGCCGGGAGGGCTGTGGGTGCGCTACGACGAGGAGAAGGCGTACGCCGACTCGGACGGGGACGTGCTCGGGTACCGGTGCCGCTTCGCGTTCCACGGCGAGGACGGCAAGCTGACGGCGTGGCGGATGAAGGAGTTCCGCCTCAACGAGGGCGCCGCGGCCTACCGCGGCGTCGCGTTCCACCCCGTCGCCAAGAACCTGGTGGCCTGGAAGGTGTACAACGACGTGGAGGAGCCGCTGAGCGACGACGAGGGCGACGACGAGGACGAGGACGAGGATGACGAAGCGGAGGAGATGGAGGTGGACGATCCGGTTGCCGCCGCTGCGTGCACGGAGGACGACCTGACACAGCGGCAGGACAAGAAGAAGAAACAGAAGCTGCGGTAGTAGCACCGTAGCACGGGAGGCGCTAGTAGATGCTGAGTTCGCATGATCTGAAGCCTGAACATTATCTGAAGCCTGAATTTGGGTTAGCATGATCTGAAGCCTGAATTTGGGTCAACATGATGCTGCGAATTTGGATTAGCATTATCTGAAGCGAGAATTTGGGTTAACATGATGCTGCGAATTTGGGTTAGCATTATCTGAAACCTGAATTTGGGTTAACATGATGCCGCGGATTTGGGTTAGCATGATCTGAGGCCTGAACATTATCTGAAGCCTGAATTTGGGTTAACATGATGCTGCGAATTTGGGTTAGTACAAACAGAAGCTGCAGTAGTAACTCGTATGTCTGGATTTACGCATGATCTGAAGCCTGAACATTAGCGTCAGCCGTGCGTTCCATTGATAAATGGAAATTGGATTGGCGAGCCAAACTGGTGTTAATCTACAGCATTGTGCTCTGCTTCTACAACCTCTCCTGCCATGACGCGATCCCATGTCTATAAATACAGCCCCCGGATCCTGAATCTCCCGTCGCATCATTCCAACCGGTCGAAACCTTCTTCTCCCCCCAAATCCAACCAACCTCCCTCCCCCTCTGCTTCTAAGCAGATTCCGTGGGCAGCCCGTCATGGCAATGGCGCCTCCGCCCGTGCCGAGCCTGCCGCTGGGCTACGTGTTCAGACCCAAGGCCCGGGAGCTCATTCAGCACTACCTCGCCCCCAAGGCACTGGGCGGCTACGTCACCCCGGGCTTGGTGGCGGAGGGCGTGGACGTCTTCTCCGCGGCCCCGGATGAGCTCCCCTTCAGCCGCAGCCACCGGCGGGAGAGCGGCGAGGTGTGGGGCTACTTCTTCGCGGCGCACCCCGCCGGGGAGAGGGCCCCGGCGCCGGGCGGGTGCTGGATCCCGTACGGTCCCGAGAAGGCGTACCGCGGCGGGACCGGTGGGGAGGCGGTCGCCTTCAGGCGCAGGCTCGCGTACTACGTCGCGTGGCGGGGCGGCGACGGGGTATGGGCGCGGACGCCGTGGCTGATGGCGGAGTACCGGCTCAACAAGGGCGGCGCCGCCTTCCGCTGCGCGCGGCCCGGCCCCGAGGCGAACATGGACTGCGTGGTCCGCAAGGTCTTCACGAAGCCGGCGGTCCCTCCGCCGTCTGCCCGCTCCAGCGATCGGGCTCCAGCTCCAGGTACCGCAGCGCGGACGAGGAAGCCGGCTACCCCGGCGAGGAGCAGGCGAGGAAGCGCGCTCGATGGGTCTAGTTGAGACTTGGGACGGCCGTGAGACGCGGCCACGGGTTTTGTGACTGATTGATTGGGTTCCAGAATTGCAGAAACCAGTAGAATCATACGAATTGAGCCACAAGTAATATGAATCGAAAAGAGTAGTATAAGTAGAAATTAGGTTCCCATTGTAATTAGTTTTGCAGCCACGGTATTTTTCTTTGAACCAGATAAATGCCGCAATGGGGCATACATAATCTAGTGATTCAATACCAAATGTGTCCAACATAACTGTAAATATCCTCATGGACATTGGACGGTTTGTCAAATTCTTTGCAATTAAATCACTCTTCTTCGGTGGTTGTTGTTGTGATTGTGATGAGAAAGAAAAGTAGATGCATGACATCAGAAAGGGGGTTGGCAGTTGCATGTCCCTATCGCTTCCATGATTGCACTACATGTTTTTGTACTTCTATACTTATATGAACAAGCTATAAGGCATGAAGGCTAACAAGACAATATAAAGAAAACTAACAAGAAAATCCGAAGGATGCCTAATCACTATAATTCAGATTTGGTACAATTTGCCTTACTTTGCTTTGGCATGAGAAACCGGAATCATTTGCAAATAATAAGATAAAGAGCACAAGAAAAGGAGAGTTTATGTCATGATACCAAAAATAAATAGCAAGATTTTGAAAGAAAAGATGATCTCCCAGAAGTGTGAGAGGCATCCCTACCGGGCGGGCCTTGATTCACCCCTTACTATAACCATCCCACTCAATCTTTTACACCGATGTTTCGTACTCTCTCGACCAGGTCATCATAAGAAAATCTGATAAGACATTCCATTCATTTTTTTGTTGATATTTGGATTTCGTTTTCAAATAAAGTCATCTTGTAGTTAGAAATCACCTTTAGAATCATCAGCCACTGTCCCTACACTGACTCGCTTATCCGGAATTGATCCTCACTACGGTCCTTTATTTCGAAACGAGGGCTACATACCGAATACAAAATTCTTTATTCAACATTTTTAAGCCCAACCAATAATGTGTCTAAATACTTTTCTGAGATCATAAATGCTTTCAAGCTTTCAGCAGCTTCCCTTTTCAATTACTACTAACCATCTTTTAGCTCCTCACTTTTACCATCTTCTAGGTCTCTCTCCACTTGATCTTCTTGTTACATGCCACCGTCACACCAAACCTTACCTCCACAACCATGGTTACTCATGTGTAGCAGTTTCACACAAGCAAGCCATTGTTGAGAAGATGGAACATGATTTCATTCAATTGAATAGATGCATATATGATCAAGTGGAAGAAGAATTAAGAACTCATATTTATTTCATTGAGGTATAAGACAAATAATAATAAACTCACCGAGGAGGATAAAAATAATATCATCCTAACGTTCACAAACAAAAATTACACACTACTAAAAAGTAAAAATAAACCAAGCATCACGGGCAACTAAAACTGACCAGAAGACAAATATTGGAGATGTCATGAAGTGGAACTCGTAATTTAATATAAGTGGAGCTACACATACCCAACACAAGGGACTCATTTTAGTTCTTGCTCCGGCTACTTTCCCAAGAAGCATTTTGGTCCTCCATACTACATTCCTAGTTAAAGAAATAGGCATCAAAATAGGAAGAGTCGAGTAAATCACACATAAAAAAATTAGCAATATGGAAATCTTGCATTGTAAGAGGACACAACTTCCCATTAAGAGAAAAGAGAGGACACAACCTGAAATCTGTCCATACTTGCATGAAAATTTGAGGCATCACCAAGATGATATTTCATGTTGACAAACATCAACAATACCAGTTACGAGGAATTGAAATCACTAAAAAACAATCAGAAATGTTAACGCCCACACGTGTGGGCGTTGACCATCTCGACCACACGCATCCATCACCGTCCAGTACTATATGCACGAATCTTGGCACAATCTGGCCGATTTTCTGTGCCACGTAGGACAAGGCGCCTGTATGGTGTGTGACATAGTTCGCCCGCACGTCGGTTGCCCCCCCGCGGTTAGTGGTTGCCACTCGGGGCCGTGCGGTGGAACTGCTATGCGCCCGCACGCCACGTGCCGACCGTGGTTGACGTCAAACACGTCACGCACTTCGCCCGCCTACCCCTCACGGTTCCATTTACTCATCCCCACAGTTACTCGCACAACCCACTTCGCATTTCAGACGATTGGAGGAGAAGACTAGGGGAGAAGGCGACGGCGGAGGCGGAAGAGTCGACGGAGTTCGCGGCCGTCGGTGGTGCTCACCGGACCAGAGCGGCTTCGCCGGAGCGCCTACAGATTGAAGGTAATGCTCGCTCCCACTCTCACAATCATTGCCTGCATTTTTCTCCCCTTCCCTCGGTGTTTTGATGCTTCGCTCGAGATTCGTAGAGATTCAGGCGATTTGGCGATGCGCCGGCGTTCCCGCTGGCGGCGGAGTCCTATGCTTGCCGTTTTCGGTGGCACTGGGCAGTTTCGTCGCCGCCGCGGTGGCGGTCTCGCCGGTGTGGTTCTGCCTGTCCGGAGACACACACTGGTTGTGCCTTGGGATTGGGCCGTTGTTTTTCGGTCTGATAGTTGCGCATTGCTTCAAATTGGTATTTGCGATCAGTTCGAGGAGAATTTTGGGGATGAATTTCAAGTCATTATAGTTGCCATTGAACCCTAGATCTAGTTAGTTGTTTTTCAAACTGCGGTATGAAGGCAAACGTGGTGGTTTGAGTAACTATCATGACTATATGGCAACTAATTTTCTGAATGACTGTGATAGTTGCCACAAACATGCTTTTCCATGTGGAAACTAATTTCTTGAATGACTGTGATAGTTGCCATAAACATTCTTTTCCATGCGGCAACTAATTTCCTGAATGACTGTCATAGTTGCCACAAACATGCTTTTTCCATGTGGCAACTAATTTTTCCTGAATGATTGTGATAGTTGCCACACTGTAGGAATGGTAAAGTGCAGTAAATCGGTAGTCACTGCAGTTTCACTAACCAATTGCACTGGATGGCAGCTAATCTGCACATCAACTATGCCTGTTGCTACTTGGATAGTATATTCTTGTGGCAATAGACTATGAACACACTGTAGCTGTTGCCATGTTGTAGACAGGATAATGTGGCAAATTGGCTACATAACATGGCAACTAATTTGCACATCAACTGTGTCAGATGCCATATATATGCTTTCCATGTGGCAAGTTTTTGTCTGAACACAACATGTCTGTTGCCATGTTACAGTCAGTATAATGTGGCAAATTCATTGTACGGCAGACGCAATTTTCGTGTTTTGCCATGATGGCTTGTGATATCTGAACACACTATGGCAATTTCAGGTTGTTCATTAGCTGTTTTTCATCGCTTTTTTGAATTATGTGTTGCATTTTAACATGGCAATTTCAACCTAGCACATTTTTGCCATTGAACCACATGGCAAGTCATTGTTGTATGAGGACAGGGTGCGAGTTGCCACATCTTAGGTTTCTGCAGTGGAGGATTTTGTGACTTTGTTTTCGTACTATCTTGTGCTAACATGGCAACTTCAACATTTTGTTTTTAAGTGCATTTACGATCTGTACATTTTTTTTTCAAATGTAACCAATGTGCTTAATTGCCACATTTATGTTTTCAACAAT